>NC_050577.1:223173155-223265655 GCF_011100635.1 Trichosurus vulpecula | reverse complement strand
TAGGCATTCTTCAAGGTATCAGAATCAAGGAATCAACAAGTATTAATTAAAGGAATGACTCCATGCTAGGCACTGGGTCTCTGCCTTCAAGGAGCTTATATTCTACATAACCAGTACATATAAGGAAGTTCACAAAGAGAGTAGATGGCAGGCAACCTTAGCAGAAGGAGCTCAGGACCAAAAGAGGTCTCCTGCAGAAGGTAGTATTTAAAATGAGTCTTGAAAGAAGCAGTAGAGATTCTAAGAGGCATGAGGAAGGAGTATATTCCAGGCATGAGGGAAAGCCAGAGCAAAGGCACAATGATAAAAGGGGAAACATCATGAGTTAGGAATGTCATCGAAGAAGAAAAATGAGCATGGCAATATAGCTGGATTATAGAGAGGATGGAGGGAAGTATAAGATAAGAAAAGTAGGGGAAAGCCAAGTTATAAAAATTTTAAATGCTAAACAAAGGACCTTTTGTTTGATCCTGGAGCGAATAAGGAGTCATTGAATTTACTTAGTGGTTTGACTTGGTCAGACCCACACTTCAGGAAAATCACTTTGCAGCTATGTGGGGAATGGTTTGGAGTGATTAAACAAGAATTATACAAATAATCTTACATAATTCTGAAGTATGCCCAGATGAGAATTCCAATGCCAAAACTGAAATGAGAAAACATTGAAAATGGGCACCATGAAGATGGAGTGGGAAAAAATCATTTTTAGGAAAGGAACACACTTGAAAAGATAGCATTGGATAAAGAACCTAATAAAATAACAGGAATGATTCAGAGAACTAATACGTTGGAATCAAAGAAGGGGAGCTATCTAAAATAGCAATTTTCTTTGTATTTGCCAAGATCTGATATACAAAAATGAGATGGTTTCTAAGGTACTTATGTTAGATTATTTTGCCTGAGGGAAATATTCTGAAATTTATAGATGAAAAAGAGAAATTGAAAAGTGTCTAGGAGGATGAGTGATTAAGGAAAGTGCTCATTATCTAAGGCACCCAGAAGAGAACTAGAAAACAAACAGAGAAACAGAATCATTGCCAAGATCTTCCCATGTGTGCTGTCTCCTCTGGTCAGCTCCCAATAGCTCAGGAGAGTTCAAGAGACAGCAGGAATTAAACCTGAAGAGAGACAAGATCTGTCAACAGTATTGAGACAGTGTAACTCGGTAATCTAATGGTGAAACAGCTGTCTAGCCTTCAGGCTCAGCCATTTTACAACAGTCATTTTCCTGAAGTTTGATTGTTCCTTGCAGCCCCTCTGGACTCCCTGCCCCTCCTGCTTTTTAATCATATTAACCCATTATAGCCTGGAGCCCCCATACTGGGACAGAGCCAGCCCCTGAATAAATCACTCAGCAGCAGTTACATAAATATTAGACCTCTGGAATGTGTAAAGACAAGAGAGCAGCTGTATCTAGCTAGCTACCCATCCCTGTCTCTTCTCATTTTCTTTTCTTTTGGATGTCCAAGGCAAGGGCTAAGTTTATCTAATGCAAATCAATTCACCAAGGTTTTATTAAGTGCCTACTATGTGCCAGGAACTATATACTAAGTTCTGGGGATTCAAAGAAAGGCAAAAGACAGTCCCTGACCACAATGAGTTCACATAAAATATTCAAACAGTTATATGAGCACATGCATAAATTGGAGCTCGTCAATAGAGAGAAAAGATTAACATTATGAGGAATCAGGAAAGGCTTTTTGTAGAAGTTGAGAATTTTAGCTGGTATTTGAAGGAAGCCTGGGAAGCCAGGAGGCAGAGATGCATAGGGAAAGAATTCTAGGGATGGGGGACAGCCAACGAAACTACACCAAAGTAGGAGGTGAAGTGCTGTGTGCCAGAAACAGCAAGACCAGAGACATCGAGGAGCCCCATTCTCTCCTAGTGACTAGAGGAAAAAAAGACTCTCTGGCTGCCCCCTTCTTTGGTTCCTTCAGGGGTTCTGACTGATCTAACATTTGACCATTCAGGAGAAGTTGTTTACTAAAGGAGAAAAAAATAGGCTTCTAAGTGTATTGAAAAACTGGTTCTGAAATATCCTAAGAGATCCTGAGAGTACTTTTGCAGAATTAAATTCTATTCCATAAAGAAAGATGTAGTGTGCTATAATGGTGAGAGCTGGCTTCAAAAACAGAAAAGCCTGGGTTAATTGACTGTATGGCCCTGGGCAAGTCACTTAACCTCTCAATACTCAGTGAACTCTAAAATAAGTGGGGTGGAGGAGGTTTGGTAAGGGGGTTCCCTCCCCTTCCCCTTAGTTTTCTGCATCGATGAAATCACAGGCCCATTAATTACTTTTTTTTAAATAAGTTAACAAACATTAACTGTCTACTATGTGCCTTGGACTATGATTGGTACTAGAGGTACAAGGCCAAAAAAATGAAAATAATATTAAGGAGTTTATATGTCAGAGTAAAGGTGAGGGTGGGCAAGAAGAAGGGACAGTATATAAACAGATAAGAAAAATAATATAATGTAAGAAATGAAAGAATTAACAAGTTGAGGGAGGGGAACGGGTAGTTTAGGGAAAGGGTAGAAAAGAGGCTCCTGAGCTAAGCATTAAAGGAAGGTAGGAATTCTAAGAAGTAGAGGTAAGGAGGGTGGGCATCCTAGGAGTGCAGGAGAAATCTGCAAAGACTTGGAGGCAGGAGGTGAAATCCTGGGTATTCACCAAACCCCTACATTTGTCCATTCACTTAAATAGCTCCTTGGGAACCCTGTGGCCTAACATCTACTGTTGTCGCTATTCAATCATGTCTGACTCTCCCCATTTGGGGTTTTCTTGGCAAAGATACTGGAATGGTTTGCAATTTCCTTCTCCAGCTCATTTTACAGGTAAGGAAACTGGGGCAAACAGGGTTAAGTGACTTTCCCAGGGTCACACAGCTAGCAAGTGTCTGAGGCCAGATTTGAACTCACAAAGATGAGTCTTATTCACTCTAGGCCCAGCTCTCTATCCATTGTACCACTTGGGTGCCTCGACCAATGTCTATGCCTAATCATTAAATTCATGTAGACAAAGGGAAAACCTTTTTTTTCCTAAGGAAATCCATGGAGTTATGCATAAAGGTAAACATTAATTGTTCTTAGAACTCAACATTTTGTGAAATGATGGAACAGGAAATTACTGATGTAAAATTATGTTTAAAAGTCTAAATTTTAAAATTACCAGTATTCCTTTTATTTGATTTTTTTTCTCTTCAGATATATTTGTGTCCCCACACTGGGAATTCAAAAATGGGAATGAAAGATTTGGGGAATCGGTTTATAATTTGTGTGAGGGTTTTTGTTTTGCTTCTGTCTGCTTGTATGTTTTTATATGCCTCTACTGAGGAATGAATGTACCAGCAATATTTCTGCCTGCAAATATCTCTCTGCCCAAATATCTTAGCCTTGGATAATTTGGGGAGGAAAATATTCTGTTCTAAACCTTAATAGATTCGCCTTTCCAGACCAGCAATCTTGCCCTTAATAATTACCTGTGTGAACTTGAGGAAGTCATTCAAACTCTGGGACTAATTAGCAAAATTAAGGGAATGGGCTATCTGATATGAGTTCTCTTCCAGGCCTACACCTGCCATCCTAAAATCATAGACTTACAGTATCACCATTCTCCACAAAGTATTAGTGATATCTCCTTGCTTATATCTTATTTTTACTCATCTGTTTTTGTGCTATATTCTTCACTGTAGTATGGTTCACACTGATGTCCTTGTATCTCTAGTACCAATCCAAGTACAATTTACACAGTAGTCACCTAGGATCTTGGACTTTGGATGTAGAAAGGGTCCTTGGAGACCATCAGTGCTATGGTACTAGGTATGATCTTTATGTGTGACTAAACTCATTAATGGCATCTTATACAAAAACTCATACAGAATCCCTGTAGCTTAAAGACAAGACAGCCACAACCCCCCACAGCCTGAAGTCAACAATCCCCATGCTGATCTTAGTGGTTCTTGCATGTCTCAGCCATTATTTGTGAGCTATTGCTGTGAAGGCCCTAGCCCCAGAGCACCTGGGACATTAATGCCTACATCTTCTCACCCATGGATGTACATACGCACACACACACACACACACACACGTGCACACACACACACACACACACACACACACACACACAGAGTTCCAGTCCATCATGTGATGTCTCCCATAGACCATTCGATCACACATTTTACCCAAACCAATCAGGGTGCTATTGTTTGTGTCCACCCATTCTAGAACAAAGCACACTCTTACCAAAGGCATTGATATTAGCAACTGAATTGAAACCAGATGAACAGGAGGCCTTTCCAAAATCAAAGTGATTTATTCTTCTGCTGGAGCTAGCTGTCTCTCCAATTAAAGTATCAATGAGAGGTCAGGAAGGCTGCAGCTGCATTATATTTAAGGTCTCAAGTATTGTTGCAACGCTTTCCTAATAACCCTTAATAGGAATGGCACTTAATGTCATTCCTCTGGTACAACAGGTAATGATCAACCAATTATTCAACAGTCTGTTATTAAATATGTTTTTTAATCTATGATAGAAGTAAATATTAACATTCCAGTTCAATAGCCAATGAGCCACCTTTTTGAAACATGAAATACATACATATGTGTGTGTATTACATACATTTATATACTGTGTACATATATGTATTGCATTCATATTATGGATTTTTTTCCTTTATAAAGTTTATGTCTCAGATTAGCCTGATTTGGGTATTTTATGACAATACTGGTATTAACAAAGTACAAAAATAAACCCACCTTCTAGTTATGTTGATATTTAGAGGCATCTAGCTATATCTCCTTCTGAGTTGTTGCCAAAACATGTTTTAATAATATTTAAAGTATATTGAAGCTGGCATATCATGAAATCTAACTAGCACGTGCAGAAATAACTCCAGTTGCCAAGAAAATTTGATTCATATGAGCCTCAATCGCCACATGTATTTTCTTCTGCCAGCCCCATTCCCCCTATTTCATGCCTTTGACTTTTCTGTCAGGAGACTCTTTCAGTCTTTATTTAAATGCCCTTCTTGGAGATGTCTCCCTCTGGAAGCCATCCATGCCATACTGGGAACTCACACACAGTCTTCTGAGAAATGTAGTCCTGGTGCTTTTTCCCTAATAAGAGGCCCTTTGAGGCCCAGGACTTGTGGAAAATGAAGACTTCCATGCCCTATAATCCCTATATTAAAATGGTCCAAGAGCTTCATATTAGGGCTATTAGCAAAATATGTGGGTCTATTACAGGGGTAGGGAACCTGTGGCCTCAAGGCCACATGTGGCCCTCTTGGTCCTCAAGTGAGACCCTTTAACTGAATCTAAACTTCACAGAACAAATCCTTAGGGGATTTTATCTATTTTATCTATTATTAATTATCTGTTATTATCTATATTATTTTATCTATTATTTATTTTCATAGTTTTGCCTCCAGATACCTATTAGTAGATATTTTCCAAAATATTCTTGAGTTCATAACATGGAACATTCATCCATTTCTATATTCTCATTTGACTTCATAGTACAATGAATTTAGGGCTATCAGAAGCCGTCAAGTCCAACCCCCTCATTTTACAGATGAGGAAACTGAGGCTTAAAAAGGAATGATTTGCCCAGGTTCACACAGGTAGCAAGGGTGTGAGGCAGGAGATAGGTCAGGCCTTTATGTCTCCAAGCTTAGTATTGTCTCTATTATGCCACCTACACCATCTGCTAAAGTCAATCTTAGCACCATGATTATGCCTGCTGAGCTCATCTACAACAACCTAAGTGGTGTAAGTGTGATGCCACGGTTTCATCATAGCTGGGCACCATTGCTCGTTTGTTCCTTTCATCCATGACCTCTTGTTGATTTTGTACCTGGAACGGCTTTAGGATCAATTGACTTTTCCTGAAATATTAAAATAAAACCTTTGGTCTTCACAAAGGATCCACCCTAAATGGAGCTCTAAGTCAGATCTGGCCTGCTGTTGTTTCTTTGCTTTTGATGATGGTGGTGGTAAGGTTTTGTCTTTGAAATCCACAACTTACGTTGAAAGGTAGGTTATGAAGTTGATCCCCCCTCCTCTCACCACTCTTTCCCTTGACATAGTACATTACAAAAAAGGAGGCTTTTAGCTGTAATCCTTCTCTATGGTCCCAATATCACAATGGGGACTTAATTCCTATAACATACCCACACACATCAAAACATTGAAAAGAATTTTTATTCCATTTATAACCAACCTAATAGATTACTCAAAGGGTCCTAATTCTGTTCTAAGGCTTCAAAAAAATTAATATTTCTACAAATGGTCATTTCCACACTGATGGCTACACAAGATCAAAACAGGAACAACAGAATTAGGTTAAGGGACAACAGAAACACAACTGCCAGAAGCTGCTCAATGAATATTTATATATGGAATCACATTCTACACAATGCTCTCAACAAAGCTAAGATCATTCATCCAGGAGGGGGTTTTCTGTGGGAACAGAGATTAATCAGAAAGGCAAAGCGACAACCCATGAACAGAACTAACATGTTCAGTGGGGTGGCAAGAGGCACACACACACATTCTCAGAAAGCGAGAAAGTGAGAGACAGAGAGAGAAAAGGGGGGATGGAAGGGGAGAGAGGGAGGAATGAAGAGAGGAGAGAAGAGGAAAAGAAGGGAATGCGAGTCATTTTTTCAAAATAATTTGTGCAACTGTTTAATTGCTTCAACTCACTATGATGATATGACAATGAACATACAACTATGCGTCTATATACCATATAAATATGTGTGTGCATATATAAATATGAGCATAAGACATATACATGTAAACACATAAATATAACATATATAAATATAAATACATGCTATAAATATATTTAGATATATGTTTAAATATGTTATAAATATATTTAGATTTTTATATTTAAATATCTGTTATAAATATATTTATGTTTATAAATATATCTTATATATTTTGTGTGTCATGGCCATGTGTTGTATGTGTAAATGTGTCACATATGTGACATAAACATGTTATCATATATTTAAATATAAACATGCTATATGTATATAAATATATATCCATATACTGTGGATCCATCTTCTGTGACATGAACCTTATTATCAGCATATTTTATATTATATTACACATATTATATGTTATAGTATATTATGTTATATTGTGTTGTGTTATGTTTTGTGTTATGCTATGCTATGCTATGTTATGCTGTTTTTTTGTTTTTTTACCCTGTGTGGCTTTGGGGAAGTCTTCACTTTCCTAGGTCTTAGTTTCCTCATGTGTAAAACGACGATTCGATTAGGTAGCCTCTCAGGTCCCTTCCAGTTGGAAAGCTTTGTTCCTATGATTATAGATCGATGCTATGGTGCTTTTAAGCCTGAAATTTATGACACTTTGTGCACATAGTACAGTGAAAAATTGGCCCTATGTTTGAAGCCATATGATCTGAATTCAAACCCCAGCTCTACACTTTCCTCTTAAGGGTCCTCACATAATCCACTTTACCTCAGTGGACCTTAGTATCCTCCCCCATAACATGAAGGGAGTGGGCAAGATGACCCCAGGATCTCTTTGACCTCTAAATCTATGATGATATGAATTCTAGCAGCTTGGACTGTGTCTCCCTTCCCTTTCTCTTTTGTTCTCATTCTCCCGCCTTCCATTCAGTTGAAGCTGCTTTATATTATCTTCAGCCTCCGTATAGTCTTTTGTTTTGTATACCATCTCTTCCATCTGTCTTGACCAGGCTGGTCCTGCTGACTGAGGCATTACAGGTTATGATACCATTAGATCTGGGACCCGCTAACCAGCTGTGGGTGGGGCGAAGGTCAAGGAGTGAGGGCTAATCTATAGTCAGCAATACGGCACTCGCTGGGAGATGGAAGGGGCTAAAGGCAAAGGTCATCTATAGAATGTAGTCAATGATCAACAGCAAATTATTAAAATATCCTCCAGAAAGGATCAGAGGTAAAGGACTGAGCATGCATCTTTAGGCAAGGTGGCCACAATATTGGAAGCTCGAGACAAAATCTCAGTCAAACATCAAAGAAAAAGTCATCAAAACTCTGAACGATGATGGTCAAAGTAGCACTCCAAGCAAAGCTAAGTTTTGTTTCGCTTAGTAACCTGGGAATATCTGCAGGGTTTGGGGCACTGGTATATGTGGCAAATGTGGCTACATGGGGAGCTTTCTGCTAAGCTTGGATTTTAAATGCTGCACATAAAAGATGGAAGGGGGGTTTTAATCATACCTTAAACTTATTGCATAATATGCTGAGAAAACATATTTTTGTTGTTGTTGTTCTATGTGTTTGACTCTATGTGACAAAGTCTATGGTGTTTTCTTGGCAATGATACCAAAGTAGTTTATCATTTCCTTCTCCATTGTGTCCCCATTTTACAGACGAGGAACTGAGGCAAATAGAATTAAGTGATTTGCTCAGGATCACACTGCTAGTAAATGAGGCCAGACTGCAATTCAGATCTTCCTGACTCCAGGTCTTCCACCTAGCTGCCTCTGAGAAAATATATACCTGTGTGAAAATTCATGAACTTGGGGGTGGGTGAGAAGAAGGATTTGGGTATAGATGCAAGAGAAGAAATATTGAGACTATTACGTGGATAGACTATAAAACTCTTGGCCAGGTAGAAGAAATAGATGATGAATTCCTGACTTATTTTTGATGGATTGGCGTGACACCCAACAGTGCATGTTGCAGCTAATTTCTGTCTCTTTATCCTTTGTAATTCTGGTGCAGATTCATTTGTAGGCATAAAGATGCCATCCAACAAGCTGGAATTGTTTTGTTGGTTCTTCTAATACTTCATGGATACCAAAGCAGCTTTCAGTCTTCCCATTTCAGGCTTCACAACCCCTCTACACAACCAGTGCTTTTCTAGTCATATATACCCTTAATTTTGCCTTTTATGACAGCTTTAGAATGTCACCATTTTGTAAAATGTTGTAGCATCTTTATACCCGCCATGTCACTTTTAGTTGCCTTTTAGGCCATGGCCAATTTTAATTCATCTAAGATCTAACTGCTGGCATAATTCACAATCAGACGGCAGGAGAATCATGATGTTAAAAACACAGACTTTTGTGGAAGAGAGCAGATTGGGGTCACAGAAAATTCTTCACAGATTCCCAAATTTACTCATCTCCTCTCCTCTTTTTCCATCCTGTGCCCATCTCATGAACTTTGTGCACTACCTGTTATGCATAACCTAAGATATCCAAACTCAATGGGATCCTTCACAAATTTCATGTCATAACTTGTCTTCTAAGTGGGTTTTATCCATATTGTTTGTCCAGTTTAACTGGCTAGGTTTATCTCTTTTTAAATGACTGTGGATTTCATTAAATGATCCCATAGTGCCCTGGGATGTGATATAAACAAATAGCAAAAAAAAAAATCAGCAAACACTAATATCACAAAGATCTCAATACAGAAGCAATAGCCACTTACCAAATATAAGGAGAGCTTTAAGCTTGATAAAGCCTTTCCCTTCTTAACAGCTCGGGGAGGTAGGCAGGGCACAGATCATAGATAAGGTAACTGAGGCTAGAATAGCAAAGTGCCCTATGGTCACAGAGCTAATACAAAAAAAATACACACACAGATATCTATGTATCTATTCACACACATATATATACATATATACACACATATATTTATATATACACACATATATACATATATTCTAACTAGTTAGTTCTAACTATTCTAATTAACATTAAGCATTATATATAACATACATACATAATATAGTAAGCTTTTCTATATTCTAACACATATGTTATATGCTGTATTACAAGTTATACACATATAAATACATTTGTGTATGTACATGTGTAGCAACAATGCTGCTTGCAGCTGCTGTAGAGGTACAAGACCAGCAACAACAGCACACAGGAGGGCTGCTAGCACAAGTTCTTTGATCTGCTTTTCTAAGGAAAACAACTTTAAGGGGTTAACAATCTCACTTTAATTAAACATACATGTATCATTCACTTAGTTCAGGGGAAAAAGTCAGTACCCTGAACTTCAGAGAAAACACAAACAGAAATTACAAGCAGAAATTATATAAACAGAGCAAATAACATAAGTCAGCAGACAGGGCTTCTAATACATACATAGTTACCAGAGAGAGAAGCACCAACATTTGGGTTTTCAAAGCTGGGGGGCTCCTCAACAGCTACCCAGATTCTTGTCTGGCCAAATCACATGAACACTCTTTCAATGAGGGAGCCCCCAAAGCAAAATGCTAACCTCAGAGTACATATGCACTTCTTCAGGGTCAGAGAGTACCACAACCATGTGACTCCAACTCATGTGACTTAGGCTTTCTTGTGACTTAAGCAGGTCATCAAAGACTCTTGATTCAATCAAAGACTCCTGATTCAAACAAAGGCAAGACTCAATCAAAGACATTTGATTGCCTTAGTGCTGAGAAGCACTCCAAAAGAAAAACAGTAAAAAGTCCTACTTTGCTTGCCATTACAATATACATTATATATATTATAAGCGTGTGTATGCACGTTCGGTGTGTGTATATGTACATATATATATATATATACATATATATATTCATACATAGATACATGTGCTAAATGTTAATAGACCATTATAATGAGCTTTAGAATAGAAATGAATTATAAAGTATTTTTATCTGGGTTGGCATCATATAGAAGATGCTAAATTATGGTAGAATGGAGGACCATGAGTTAGTCAAACTTTGTTACTACCTACTAATCATAGGCAATATTACCAAGGGTATGCTGGGTCCAATTCCTCCCAGCTCCCAAAAGATGATGTTTACATTTTCAGTGTGAGCAATTACACCTCAGAAGTTGGCAAATAATACTAATTGATGTTTGACTTATTGTATCACTGATTGTCTAGACTGAAGAAAGTGATGGAGAAAATGTTAATAATGCCAATTAAGCTTAAAAGCCTGTTGTATGCACTTTTCTTCCCCATCCCCAAGAGCCGGTTGTTAAACATTTGCCTGCACCTGAATGTTATTGTTTGTATCTTGTCCTCCTGTTAGGTGCTAAATTCCTTTAGAATGGTGATGTCTTATTTAAACAAGCATCTACCTTATCACCTACCACAATCTTCAGGAAGTTACTTTCTTCCCAAACTTTGTTACATACATTCCAATCCTGGCCAAGACCTCATCTATCATTCCTGTAGATTCTAAGCCATCATCCAGAAAGCCAGATCACATTCAATGGTGGACATTAGATAGTTTCAAAATCGTGGCAAGTGAGTTCTTAATGGGAACCCATGGGGATCAGTAAGGACTTTCTGGTGGAGGTGGCATTTAAGTTGGACTTTTAAAGCTGGGTGGCTAATCAACAGGCAAAGAGGGGGAGGATACTCCAGGCATAAAGGACCACTAGACCAAAGTCACATGTGCCAAATCGTGAAGTATGTGCTACTTTTAAAGGGGAGGGTGTATTATGATGAAGCATCGATTATATGAAAAGAGGTAAAGTGACATGAGGCTATAAAGGCAGGATGGCAAAATATTACAGAAGAATTTCAGGCCATACTGGAACCATTTAAGATTTTTAAACAAAGGGATTATATGGCCAAATCTGTGCAGAAGAAAAATTATGCCAGAAGTGGTATGAATGATGGTGTAGAATACCAGGAAGTAGGAAGAAAATGGTAAGGTTTGCTACCCGTATATACACATATTTATGTGAAAATCCAGGAATGCAGATAGGCTGCAGGAAGACAGTTACTTTGTCTCAGATACTTTTTGTTTGTTTGTTTCTGTGCCTTTCTGAGGAGGCAGAAGAATTTTGGAGCTTAGAAACTTTTTAGGGGGGTTGTGAACCCTAAAAGGCTGTTGAATTATACTGGAAGAATAGCTTCTAAATCAGAGGTTTTTAATAATAATAGGACTTATAAAGTGTCTATTATGTGTAACATGCTAAATATTTTACAAATATCTCATTTGATCCTCACAACAACTCTGAGAGATCGATACTATTATTATCCCTATTTTACATATAGGGAAACTGAGGCAAACAGCAGTAAAGTGACTTACCCAGGGTCATAGAGCTAGCAAGCAAATGTCCGAGACTGAATTTGAACTCCTGTCTTCCTGACTCCATCCTGTGTACCACCTTACTAGATGGAAGCTCCAACTGTGTAGTTTCAGGCAACAGACAGCAGGGTGGGGTAAGAATAAGAGTTTTGTGTCTTTAAAATCAAACTGTGCTAACTAGGCATGGGGGAGCTAGGTGGCATAGTGGATCGAACCTGGCGTCAGGAAGATCTGAGTTCAAATCCAGCCTCAGACACTTGCTAGCTGTGTGACCCTGGGCAAGTCACTTAACCCCTATTTGCCTCAGTTCCTCATCTGTAAAATGGGGACACACTAGAGGAGGAAATGACAAACCACTCCAGTATCTTTGCCAAAAAAAAACCCCTATGGACAAAAAAAGTCCATGGGGACACATAGAGTTGGATATGACTGAACAAGAACAAAAAGTAAGCAGTGTGCAGTGATGGAAACGCTTTCCTGCCATCAAATAATCTATAGTTTACTAACTGGAGGAAAGAGGAAATAAATCATGCCTCAGTTTCTTCATTTATAAAAATGAAGGTCAGGTAGGGTGATTTCTAAGTAATCTTTCCAGCTCTAAAATGCTAGGACCAAATATGAGAGAAATTGACCACATGTCAAAAGACAGTCGACAAATGGTTAATGTGCAGCTTCAAGAAGAGGGAGACATAAGGGACAGGAAGAGGGGGCAACAAACAACAAGGGGTGGAAAGACACAGATACAGAAAGTCTACTTTGACCATAGAAGTAAGGAAAGGGTTAATTCCCTGCCATTCCTCAATAGAGCGCTTGCAAACAAATACAGACATGTACTGGGTCTCCATTTACCAGCTACCTTGAACTTATTAAGCCTCAATGTTAAACTAAATTGTTAGCAGCTGGCTATTCACCTAAAACCTAGCTCAACTACCGAGGAGCTCCTGAGCGTCCTTGCCTGCTTACCCTATTAAAACCTGTCTTGGCGTGTACTGACTTTACTGTTGGAAACAAAAAGGGGACCTTTTCAGAAACTGCCTGTCATTTAATTGTCCCAAATCCCTCCTCAGAAATATAGAGAGCATTTCTCTTAAGCACACCATGAAGCAAAGGGAACGGCTATGTTATATTTCAGGGGATCCTCCCAGGGATTTTCTGGTAGGTGCCATTCAGGCATCTCTTGGGGTGCCCACAAGAAATGACATTGGTTTTCATTTCTATGACTCTTTAAAGGTTACAAGGAACTTTGCTTACAACAATGCTGAAAAGTCAGTTGTGCTCAGTATGATTACTCTTTTTTTCATGGGTAAGGAAAACGGAGCTAAACTCCTTGCCCATGTTTGCACATGTAATAAACGTTGCAGGGCTGGATCTGGACTGAAGCCTAGGACTTCTCAAAGCTGAGCCAGTGCAATGTACCTTCACTCGTACCCCTGTGCTTCTCATGAAAGCATCAAGACTCCAAAACAAAGTTGGATCGGGGTGCTTATTGCCTCTCGGAGGACTTCAGGCAAGTCACAATTTCCCTGTGCCCTATTTCCTCATCTTTAAAACAGAAGGGTTGTGGACTAGATTCCTTTTCAGTTCTAGGTCTATAATCCTATGATCTCAAATGTTCCTTAACTTTCATAGTACCTAAAATCTTTGATACACAAATGAAACAAGGGATCAGAACTGGACTTGTGATTATATCAGCAAAAATATCTGTGAATTCATCCATCCAGTCATGTATTTATTCATTCAATCAATCAATCTACGAAACAAGAACCATTTATTAAGTACTTACTATGTGCCAGGCACTATGAAAGGCCTTCAGGATACAAAGCCAAAACCAAAAATAGTCCCTGCCTTCAAGAAGTGGGAGAGATAACATGGCCATGTATAGAAATAATACAAAATAAAAACAAGGAAATTGGGTCAATCAACATGTATTAAGTACCTAAACTTAAGTACCTATGTACAGTACAGTACACTGTATTATGTTAGGTCTTTGATTAATCCCTCTCCTAATGAAGATACAAAACTTCTAGAAAATATTTTTAAATAAATTTTGATTAAAATGACTAGATAGAAAATATCCCTTTAAATCATTTATTTTTCCTGTTTCCACTTTGATTTTCATTGTTTGCTCCCCTTTCCTTCTAAAACAATTTCTTCATAAGGTGAAAAAGGAAAATGAAACCCAACCAAACAAACCTTGAGTTACCTTGATCTCCCTGATTTTGTCTGTATTACACCAACTGTTGAGAAAAGATGGAGTTTAGGGGCTTGGATTAGATCTAGTTTGACTATCTTCACTGCTGAAATAATACTGCACAATCACCATCATTTCCCCTACATGCTGTATTGGTCTTTCTTCTATTCATGCTACATTTGGGAAAAATACTGCCTATGCCCCCTGAGTCATTACAGAAGTGAAAGAAGGCTCAACAAAGAATGCTTTGCCTCAATGCATAAAGGCAAGTTGAATATTTATGATTTTAATTGCTACATATCATGTGCAAGCTGGTTTGTACAATTTAGTTCACTATTTACATATTTAAAGGACAAGCAAGAAAGCTGAAGGCTTGAGATCCTCTGGTTGCTGAGTGAGAGGCTGGCGAGTTTTTTAATTAATTCAAAGCAAAAACTTTGATTGGGGGGAATCGCTCTAGGGAAAAAAAAAGTTCTGCATTGTATATATGGTAATATGGTTTAGAGGCTGGCAAGTTTTTTTTTTTTTTAATTCAAAGCAAAACTATTTTTTTTAAATCGCTTTTAGAAAAAAAAATAGTTCTGTATTGTTTACATGGTAATATAAATTATATAGGTGGAGTTCCTAGAGTGGTAGGTTGCTTTCTCCCCGGGAACGGAAGTAAATAAGCATCGTCAATTTCTTTAGTCTACCTGGGTCTCTGGGAAATTGTCAATTCAGAGCATCTATTTCCCAAGTTCATTGTTTACGAAAAAAAATAAAAAATAAATGCTAATCTTACAGGGCATGAAGGAATTAAAGTGAGCATGTCAAACATGCGGTGCCTATCCAAAATACATTAAGCTGTTTGCTTTTTACTGCTTGCGGAGCTCACTTGTCAGCCTACCACGCACAACCTCCAAGCGTGCGTGTGTGTGTGTGTGTGTGTGTGTGTGTGTGTAAGTGTGTGTAAGTGTGAGTGTGTGTATGTGCTAAAAATAGACGGAGACGCCTAACAACCAGGTTCTGATTGGCTGCCAGAGAAATCTGCCCAGCCAATGGGAACGTCTGGGAACAAAAGTGATTCTTTTGTGTGTGAGATGCCTAGCTCACGTCAAAACAGCTTCGGGCTGTAGGAACGATTTTGGATGGGGTTTAACAAGGTAATAATGCATTTCAACCCCCTCAAAAGGTTTGAGGCAGAACAAAGAGGGTGGTGAAATCTACACAACAAATGAAGTGGTTTTTTTTTTTTTTTCCTTGCTGAGATGGCAATGAATCACTCGGAGTCCCTATCCCAGAGTCTCTCCCGTAGCCGATTGTCCCGTCTTCCTATTTCCCCTTTTTCGTTTTTGTAAAGAGAAACGCAACGTTCAGATTGATGCAACATTGTATAGTTCACAATGTTCTATGATTGACACAAAGTTCCATGTTTGATCCAACATTCGTCAGCCACTAACCTCTTCCGCCTCCGCTACAACAAAAACAAAAACAGAAAAAAAGGAACAAAGGCGAGGCACTCCATCCAAAGACAAAGTTTATTTATGCTCATTGTACTTTTTGTTGCTGTTTTCCCTATCAGAAGCCAGTAACTTTGCCTGGCTGGCTGACTTAGAAATTTTGCTTCCAGCAAATGACGAAAACAAGACATCCTATATGTCTGAGAGGCGACTGGTATATGCAAAGAAACTTTTGGGCTTGGTCTTGAGAGCAACATAACCAGCTTGCAGACTGAATAGATGGCCTGCTGTGAAAGACCTTCGGAAAAGCTGAATAAACAGGGGCTTGATGGGAATCAAAATCATTAAGCTTTATGTGCTCCCCAGCCACGGGGGACGGAGGTTTTCTACCCGATTTTATTTTTAAAGGCATTGGTCCTCTAGGGGATGCTGTTACACAGCAGAAGATGATATCTTCTCTCTCCTCTTTAAGTTACAATGCCTCTAATGTGTTTAAATTACAGGAGAAAACGAGATCCATAGGTGCCTTTCAGGTAGGACAAAGCGAAGAAATACCGTATTTTAAAACCGTCAGCTTGGTTCAGGACCAGAGCTATTCTAGACAAAGAAACACCTAACCGTGCAGATCGCTTCTTCCTGAGCTGCGGTGGGGTGGGGATGAACAACAAAAGGCTACAAAAACCCTGAATGGGGTGTGAAAAATACATAGTAGCAAATAAGTGAATTTCATGGTCTTTTTGAATATGTGATAATTAAAAAGTAAATAATGATGCTGTTTGTCTTACAAGGTTTACGGAAGATATTCAGAGGTATTTTCTAGCCTCTTGGATAGGACCTCTTTCTATATAATTACATACACACACACTTATGCATACATGCCTATATGAATATGCATATATTATGTGTTTGTGCATATGCACATGTGTGGAAACTCCATATATAAAGAGAACCTTCGTATACATTGGAAACCAACTTATGCGTGTATGAAACCTTTAAATACATATGGAACACTCATATGTATGTATATGTATATACTGAAACTTCATATACTTCACTATACATGTGTGTGTATATATGAAACCTCTAAATATATATAGAAATTTCATATGTATGTATATATATTGAGACCCCCATATACTTCACTTTACATATGTATGTGTGTATATGAAAGCTTAAAGTATATGTGCATATATGTGTGTGTTTATATGGAACCTTCATGTGTGTGTATATAAATATATGGAAGCTTCATATCCATCGGAAACTTCATGTTATATATGTGTGTATATGAAACCTTTAAATATGTGGAATATACATATATATACATACACACATACATACATACATATATATATATATATATATATATATATATAATCTTCATATACACATTTCATTTTGTTCCATCACTAAATTAATGAGGGGGACGCTCACTGGGCTGTATATATGTATATTTAAGAACACAGTATCTGAAAAAAATGTGTGCTGGATTCATTCTCAGTATTTTTTAAAATTTATAGTAATGCCTTTATCCTATTGGCTAGTCAAAGGGCCTTCTCATCAAATATCTAATTACAATCATCTCCGTGGGAATAGCCAGTTGTTAAGCCTTTTAGAGTCAGGACCCCAGGAGGCTAAGATGGGGCCCCTGAAGCTAGGTGTATGTCTTGTGCTCTCACCATCGAATGACTTTCAGATTTCTACACATCCCAGTGGCTTCTCAGCAGTCTGGTCCTTGGCCCTGCCTTTGTATTGCCAGAACTGATGATGAGGGAGGTGGGAAGCCCTTGTGATCTGTCCCTTCCAATCCGTGACCTCTTGGCTAAACTGTGCTGCACTGCTGAGCTCAAATCACTAGCTTGATGCCTAGGAATACTGGAGAAACCACTTTTTGGTGCCCTCCCCTGGGGTCCTAGTTTGCCCCTTCTAACTCAGTGTGCCTGTGTATTTCAGGATTGTGGTAACATAAAAATCCCTCACACTGGTAAAACGCTTTGTGTTTTTAAAGGCTTTCGTGTTCACCTTCTTATCTGAGCCTCAAAACACCCAGTGAGACAGTAAAGATAGAGAGTTATCATGTGCCTTTTATGGAGAAAAAAATCTTTCACTTTATTTTTTTGTTAAGTTATTCTTTAGAGATCTTTATGAGACCTGGCCTAGAATTGAGCACAGAATTTCTGAGCAGTGATTTAAGACATTCATCTGAATAATTTAAACAAAAAAACTACTCTTGACAAATTTACTTCTATACTTTAGGTATTTTCTTTCTTTAGGAAAATATAAGTATACATCTAGAAATCATAGATTTCTGGCTGTAAAAGACTTTCCAATCCTATCATTTTACAGATGGAGAAAGTGAGATTCAGGGAGGTTGTGGTTTTGTTGAGAGTCACTCTGCCCATGTCACATCCATGCTTAAAAAAAAAAAAATCTTCAGTAGTTACCTGTTACCTACAGTGTAAAATACAATTCTTACCCCGGAACTTAAACCCATTAACAATCTGGCTACAACCTGCTGTAAGAAATGGGAGGAGGAGTTTTGTTTCCACAGAACTAAAGGTGTGCTTCCCTGCCCTCCCCCACCCCAGCTTTAGCAGAGACCAGGCCTCAAGGTCGGTCAGGTGAGAGGTCAGAGGCTTGTACGCATGTGCATACTTTTTGAGAAGGCAGTCTGGGGAATTAGAGAGGCCAAACCACTTGAACCTGTTCAAGCTTATCTAGGGTCTGGTCTTGGTCAAGAATCCAGGTCTACTGGTTTGCATCATTTGCATATGTTGAAGAGGGAAAGTAGGGGAAGTAAAAGAATAAATATAGTTTAATCCTAAACTAGGACAAGGAAAATCTAGTTAACTTCACTTTTGCTTCTGTATCCTTATTATCCTATTTATATAAACTGTATAACCTAGGAAAACTATGTAAAAAACAAAGACTGTAAACTAACCATGACTCTAGCAGGAGTAGAGGGAATGGTTACCCCTGCTCCTGCAGCTGTATCCATGTGAGTGTTCCCGCGAGCACTACACCTGCTCTCTCGGGGAGCGTAATAAAATATCTTCCTCTGCCCACTCTGGTCCTGAGTTCTTTGGGTGTGAATGGGCAAATCACATGGATTTTCCTAAGGTCAAGTGAAGGGAAGCAACAGGCAGCGGAAGCTCGCCAGGCTTACTCCTGGATCTTGTCTTGGGGTGTCCTGTGATCCCCACTGCGGTGTTAAGAGGGCTACCACTCTGGATTCCCTTGGGGAACCCTGTGGTCTGCATGGCCTTCTTAAGGGGACATCACATGGGACTTCCAGCCCTGTCTCGGGAGCCTTGTGATCTTACTGCCATCCTAAGGGGCCATCACTTGGGTCTTCCTTAGGGTCTGACCCCTAGGAGGCCCTGTGATCCCCACAGATTAAGGGATGGCTACCACTTGGTCTTCCTCTGGGAGTCCTGTGGTCTATACAGCCTTCCCTAGGGATTATCACAGGGTTCTTCTTCAGGACTTTTGGCCCTGCCTAGGAAGTCCAGTGATCCCCAAAACCACGTTTCTCACACTGCCTTTCCAGGCTTTTTTTTTAGTTATTATTATTTTTTTTTATTTTTTAATACTCACCTTCTTTCAGGACTCAGTGTTCTAGCCAAACCAGGTACCTAGCCATTCCCAGAGCTCATTCTGCTCCCTCTTGCTTCAGCAATCATTTAGGCTAATCAGCATGCCTGGAACAGGCTCCCTTCACATTTCTGCATATTGAAATCCCTTTCTTCCATCAAGTCCCGGCTCAGGCACCCTTTCATCTTCCATGAAGATGGAATTTTATCCCCCCTTTATCCCACAGCTGAAAATTATATTTATCTCTACATTTTTTTTCTTTGAGTATCTCCTTTTTCCTTATCACATTCTACCCCATAAACCACTTGTTTGTCCAAGTCTGGCTTATCAGAATTTAAGTCCCTTTTGGAATGGGATGCTACTCTTTTAAATCTTAGTCTCTAAAGCAGGAGTAGGGAAACTGTGGCCTCGAGGCCATATGTGGCCCTCTAGGTCCTTGAGTGCAGCCTTTGACGGAACCCAAACACCACAGAACAAAACCTTTTAATAAAAGGATTTCTTCTGTAAAGCTCAGACTCAGTCAAAAGGCCAAACTCAAGGACTTAGAAGGCCACATGTGGCCTCGAGACCATGGGTTCCCCACCCCTGAGAGAGAACCTCAATAAGTGTTGAATCACATTGAATTGAATTGGAGAGGGCACAGCGGATAGGTCACTAAACATGGAGTCAGGAGGTCCTGGTTCAGATCCTACCTCAAACATTTTGCATGATCCTAAGCAAGTCACTTACATTCTCTGGGCCTTAGTTTCCTCATCTGTCGAATGGGGAGGGATCAGCTTCAATGACCAGCTCTCAATCTGTGATTCTTTGATCTTGGCTCTTATGCCAGGGTGTGGGCGTCAATGAGGCTGAAATAGTGAGTTAGGGCCACCCCTGAGAGATAGAGGCATAGACAAGATCTTAGATGATTATTGTATTAAAGGACCCAGAAGCAATACAAACTCAAAACAGCAAAGCGTCCAGAATTCAGGCGGTCAAAGCCACAAGCCAAGGAACAATCAGTTCTTAACCCGAAATCGAGTAAGTTGTAACTATAGTCAGGAAAAGGCAAAGAGGAAGTCACAGTAATAGCAAAGGAATTAACAGGAAATTAGGTGAGATCTCATAAGGAATCAAGAGTCCAGTTAGTGAGAGAAAGTAAGTTGAGTCATGAGGGTTACGGACACGTTAAATAGAGAGACACCTGTTTATTTTCATTTGCTCCTAGCTTTGGAACTGGTGTTGAATCATACAGGCAGCCATGGTCCCTGCGAAATGAGTACAGCAGTGACTGTAGCTGATTGACAAATAAAAGAAATAAGGCCTCCAGACTAGGGTGATCCCAACCCCTGTGATGGGGCAGAAGCTGGAGAGTAGAAGGGATTGGCATTGTGTCTACCATGGAGTGATTAAAGAATGACTTCAGATTATAGAGTAGATATTAGAAGAATTGTTTAGTACGGGAAAGATCAGTCAATCTGGTTGCCTGGTGTCATACAGTTATTAAAAGAAGAAGTCAGTGTTTACACACACACACACAAATATTTAATATACATTTATACATACATAGATAATATACACACATTTATACACATATACATATATAATATATACATATCTCCATATATACACATATACACATGTGTGTATGTGTATGTACAAATACATATGTCTATATGCATATGTATATATGTATGTATGCATATATATACATATGTATCTCTGCTGTCATTCAGCAGGAGATTAATACCTATATCATAGGAATATGATATGGCTAAAATGAGCTCCTATGCATCAAAATAATATACCTAGAATTAATAAATATAAGATCATATTGTTTCAATTAGATTCTGTTTAGGAACTACTTAGTCATCACCATTGACACTATGCTAGGCCATAGTGATACAAAGACAAAAACGATTCCCTGCCCTCCAGGAGCATACAGTCTAGCAGTCTATACACAGTATAGCAGCAGAACTTCTATTGAGAGTTATGTTAATAACACTCAAGAATTGGCTAGGAATTAAAAAAAACCCTCAGTTTATGAAAAAGCTATTCTTTCTAATACCAAGATAATTTTATACATTTTTAATTGAACTAAGCATTTATTTGTGTGAATGGACCAAACTAAATATTTATTCTAGCTTCATGTGGACAAAGACATAAGGTCAGTTTTCTTGTGTCCAATCTTTTTCATGTGTCCTTATGCCCTCAATAGCTCATCCCTATTCAACCACCCACTCTGTTGGGCTTGCTACAGCTTAGGAAAGTACACAAAACTCAGTTCATTATTACAATCGTGAATTCTCCCTCCTTTTCTTGTCCCCAGCTGTAGCTCTGTGATGGTTTGGGGTGATAGACATACCTGAAATATATGAAGTTAAATTCATGACTTTGAAAGCTATTCCAAAATATTGCATTCATGAATTAGAAATCTGTGGGAAAAGGCTTCACACAACGTTCAGTATATTTTTCAGTCCCAGATACAATCAGCTTGGGCAAAGAGGCACATGAATGTCAAATGTGATTTTATCTCTTTTACTGACAGTACCTAATTTATTAATGGTTTATTTTCCAAAAGTTCATTTGCAAGTCAATCCTCTGCAACTGAGAACACATTTTCCCACAAAACCAGGGATATAAATGATGCTTGGGTTCCCACCCCAGGGAGTCCCATACAGCTGGAAGAGGTCTGGACTATATGGCAAAATGCCTGGATTAAATTGCAAGGTCTGCCTTTAGGATCATACAAATGACCTCAAAGGCCATCTGGTGCAATCTTCCCTATTTTGCAGATGAAAAAACTGAGGCCCAGGAAGGTGAAATGATTAGATTGTGATTTGGGGCAGATTAGTAGACCTCACTATATTTCAGCTTTTTCTGCAGTAAATTTGGGGATATGGTTATACCTCCATAGTCCTCTTGTGTGTGTGTGTGTGTATGTGTGTATATATATGTATACATACACACAATACAGATAGATAGATAGATTAGATAGAGAAGATAAGGGAGATAGACAGATAGGCAGATGGATAGATAGATAGACAGGGAGAGAGAGAAACAGGGAGACAGAGAGAGAGAGAGAGAGAGAGAGAGAGAGAGAGAGAGAGAGAGAGTGATGGGGGAGGGGGAGGGTCAGGCAGGCCTCTGCACAGTGAGCTCCTAATGAGGAAACTTCCTCTGCCAATGTGGATATTTGCAACTGTTCTGCAATTTAGAATTTTAAAGAGTTGCCTAAAACATTGAGAAGCTGTGCCTCATCCAAGGTCACACAGTCAGCATGTGTCAGTGGTGGGACTTTCACCCAGGTTTTCCTGACTGTAGTAAGGGAGGCTCCCTCTCCACTCCCCAGGATGCCTCTTTTTACTATTGGGACGTAGATCAAAAGTGAGAAGATAGGACAGGGTCTGGGGCCCCAAGACTGAGCATAAGGCTGGAGGTCTGGGAATTTTAAGCAGCATTAGCAGGATAAGTCTTCATATAACCTCACTTCCTCTCTTTTTCTACCTCCTTTCTATTCTCCCATAATCCAAGACAGCTGTGATCTCTTCATGGTGTCAAGACAGCTCCTTGCCTCCTGCCTCCTTCCTTCTTCTTATTCCTTTCATTCTTTTTTTCTTCCTTTCTCTCCATCTTTTCCCTTTGCTAGGGGTATGGACTAAACAAGGTAAAGGGCATCAGAGGGTCAGGGTCAGGAAGGAGCTGAAGAAGATAGAGTTTTCTCCTTTCTTTCTTTTACCTCCCAGTTACCCTCCTCTCTCAATCCACTAGCAGAAACCTCCAGCTGAGAGACCTTAGAGGCCAAACTCTTCATCTTATATATAGGGAAACTGAGGCCAAGGGAAGTTGAATGACTTGCCCAAGGTCACACATAGGACAAGTAACAGAGCCACGATTTGAAGCTAGATCCATCTCTTCTGTCTTCATTCCCAACTCTCTGAACTCTGTGCAGCCCTTCTCATGCTAGAGACACCTCTGTCTTTCTAGTTCCCTCCTCCAACTGTTCAATTCCTACCTACAACCTCCATCTCAAGAAACATCCACACACCCTATGGCTTACTTTTCTCTAGGCTCTACTCTTGACTCTGTAGACTTTTCCACCTTTCACCCTCCTCCCTTAACAGCTCTTCTATGTAGCATCTTCCCTCATTAGAATGTCAACTTCTTGAGGAGAGGGACTGTTTTCTGCTAATATTTTATCTACAGCATTTAATAGAGTGCCTCACAAATAGTTAATGATTGATAAATAATCTCTCTCTCTCTCTCTCTCTCATCTATTTACCCACCCATCTTTTCATCCATTCATCTATCGCTCTTTTTAAATATATATATTATATATATATACACATACATACATATATATATATAGTTTTAGTTTTCAACGTTCACTTCTATAAGATATTCAGTTCATTTTCTTTTTTAATTTATTTATTTATTTTTAGTTTTCAACATTCGCTTCTATGAGATTTTGAGTTCTTCATTTTATTTTTTAAATTAATTTATTTATTTTTAGCTTTCAACATTCACTTCCTTAAGATTTTGCATTTTAAATTTTCTCCCCCTCCCACCCCTCTCCTCTCCCCAAGGTGGCATGCAATCTGATATAAGCTCTACATATACATTAATATTAAACATATTTTCACATTAGTCATTTTGTAAGGAAGAATTAGAACCAAAGGGAGAAACCACAAAAAAGAAGCAAAACAAAGAAAAAAGAGACAAAATAGTATGCTTCTGTCTTCATTTAGGTGCCATAGTTCTTTCTTTAAATGGGGATTGTATTTTTCCATTTGCGAGTCTTTTGGAATTCCCTTAGATCCTTGCACTGCAGAAAAGAGCTAAGTGTATCAAAGTTGGTCATTGCACAGTTACTGTTACTGTGTGCAATGTTCTCCTGGTTCTGCTCATTTCACTCAGCATCAGTTCATGTAAGTCTTTCCAGGTTTTTTGGAAATCTGATTGCTCATCTTTTCTTGTGGAATAATAGTACTCCATTACATTAATATGCCACAACTTGTTCAACCATTCCCCAACTAATGGGCATAACCTCATTTTCCAATCCTTGGCCACCACAAAAAGAGCTGCTATAAATAGTTTTGTACATGGAGGTCTTTTATGATCTCTTTGGAATACAGACCTTGAAGTGGTACCGCTGGGTCAAAGCGTATGGACAGTTTTTCAGCCTTTTGGGCATAGTTCTAAATTGCTCTACAGAATGGTTGGATCAGTTCACAACTCTACCAACAATGCATTAGTGTTCAATTTTCCCACATCTTCTCCAACATTTATCATTTTCCTGTTTTGTCATGTTAGACAATCTGATAGGTGTGAGGTGGTATCTCAGAGTTATTTTAATTTGCATTTCTCTAATCAATAGTGATTTCAAGCATTTTTTCATGTGACTATAGATAGCTTTAATTTCATCCTCAGAAAATCGCATGTTAATATCCTTTGATCATTTACCAATTGGAGAATGACTTGTATTCTTATAAATTTGATTCAGGTCTCCATATATTTTTGAAATGAAGCCTTTATCAGAGACACTGGCTCTAAAAATTGTTTCCCAGCTTTCTGTTTCCCTCCTAATCTTGGTTGCATTGGCTTTATTTGTGCAAAATCTTTTTAATTTAATGTAATCAAAATTATCCCTTTTGCATTTCATAATGTTCTCTATTTCTTGTTTGGTCATAAATTCTTCCATTCTCCATAGATGTAACAAGTAAACTATTCCTTGCTCTCCTAATTGTTTTATAGTATCACCCTTTATATCTAAATTGTGTACCCATTTCGACTTTATCTTGGTATATGGTCTATCTCTAATTTATCTACCTACCCATCTATTCATCCTTTCATCATCTACCTACTATCTACTTACCCATCAATCCATCCATTCATCTATTAATCAATTCATCTATCATCTATCTATCTACTGATTTATCTATATCTATCTTATTTACATATTTACCCATTCCATTCATTTATCCATCTATCTATGCACCTACCTACCTACCTATCTGTCAATCTATGTATTTATTTATCTATCTGTCTGTCTATCTTTAATCTACCTAACAATCCATCCATTCATCATCTGCTTTTCCTTCTATCTATCTATCTATCTATCCTCTGACTCCAAATTCAGCTCTCTCTCTCTCTCTCTCTTGTCCCCATTATCTGTGTCATAAATTTCAAAATCTGTCATAAGGAGATGATCTCTGGTGTATATTTCAAAATCTAGCTTTATTTCAGATTATAAAGAAAAGTTTGAGACAGTTTTATTTTTACTCTGTATGGATTTATTTCTAACCTAGTGCTCAGAAATTTGAAATCTGATCATCTGATTCCTAATACCTACCCAATTCTGGCATACCTGTTCATGGAGTATCAATAGTGCTAAAATGGAAGGATGCCTCTTTAAAACTAGACTATGCACTAAAAGAAACAAATGGACTTCATTCAAGACTACTCGCTGTTACACTATGTTGCTTTTCTTTTTTAGTTTTTGAAGGAGTAAGTAGCATTTCTATTTATTTAAATTTCAAATGCAGATAATGAATAGTTCCTGTGATAATTACCAAATTTACATATTTATAGGAAACAGTCAGTTTGAAGTATAAAACTGTACTATCTACTATGTACCAGTTTGCTATATAAATACAGATCCATTAATTATCACTGAAGCTATTGTCATTAGCTCCTTAAAAATTATAATTAATGGAAAATCCTTTTTTTTTTAGCATTTTAAAATATCCCTAAATGAATAAAACTTCTTGTTTTCTCATTGCTGAATGTAGATAAGTTTGGTGTTTTTGTGTGCAAAGAGTTTCTGAAGGGGCCCTGAGGGAAAATAAATTTTTCCAAGCAAGCAAAAAATAGTCCCCTTTGAATCTAGTTTATTGCCTTTCCAAAAGCCCCCGTTGCACATTTGTTTAAAACAAAAAAGAAAGAAAAAGAAAAATTGACTTCAGGTCTATTGTGCTTTTAATAGATGAACTTCCTAGAACAATCTACTGGGGACCTTTGAAGTTTCAGACTCAAGGTGCCAAAGATCAAAACATAGAGAGTCTGAAATAGAAATTGGGAATATCTGTTAAAGTCAAGTTTTAAATTGCTTAAAGGAAAAATAAATAAATCTTGTTTTCCATGTGTGAACCAAGACTAAATTATCTGCCCTTTTCTTACCGTAGTCACCAAAAAAAAAAAATAAATAAAGAGAGGAGCAATCTGACATAGTAGGAAAAGAATTGAATCCTGGAGTCAGAAAATTTGTATTCATATATTGTTTTTGAAGCTTACTATCTAGGTCAAATGAAGTTAGCAAACATTTATTAAGAGCCTCGTGTATGACCCTGGGCAAGTCACTTAACCCTGTTTGCCTCAGTTTTCTCATTTGTAAAATAAGCTGGAGAAAGAAGTGGCAAACCACTCCAGGATCTTTGCTAAGAAAACCGCAAATGGGTGTCACAAAGAGTTAGATGGGACTAATCAACTAAAAAAGAAATTTACCTATTCCAGGGGCAGCTAGGTAAGCACCATAGTGCATAGAATGCCAGGCTTGGAGTCAGGAAGATGAGCCTTCTGGAATTCAAATCTGGCCTCAGACTTACTAGCTGTGTGACCTTGGGTGAGTCACTTAACTTTAATTGCCTCAGTTTTCTCATCTGTAAAATGAAGGGACTTTGACTAGATGACCTTCTGATGTTTCTTCTAGCTGTAGAACCACAATCTGGGCTCTATTCAACTGTTGTAAATTTAACTGCTAACATTTATAGATTCAGAGTTTTTGAGCTAGAAAGGACTTGAGAAATCTTATTCCAATCCCCTTCATTTTCCAACTTCTCTGGGCCCAGTTTCCACAGGGGACAAATGAGGGATTTGGAGCAGATGTCCTCTAAGGTCCCTTCAAGCTAGGTGGCACAGTGGATAGAGTATTGAGCCTCCATTCAGGAAGTGTTGTTTAGTCATTTTCAGTTGTGTCCAACTCTTTTGGGGGTTCTCTTGGCAAAGATACTGGAGCGGTTTGCCACTTCCTTCTCCAGCTCATTGCATAGATGAGGAAACTGAGGCAAACAGAGGTAAATGACTTGCCCAGGTCAGTTTCCTCCTCTGAGCACCCACTCACAGGGGTTGTTATAAGAATCAAAAGAAATATTACATGTAAAGAGATTTGCAAACCTTAAAATGCTATATAAATGCTAGCTTTTAGAGTTATTCCTATTGCCGTCACTGTTATCCTGGAATCCATGATCTAAAGTCAAAACCTTGGAATTTAATTTAGAATTTAAGCACTTATGACTCTCCACTGTCTCTAATCACAGTCCAGATTAGTCTAATAACTGCTCTACCAACCAACCAATCCTCTTACTCCACCCCAACCCAAAAGAGAAAAGTAGATATTCTTACCTTGAAAACTTTTGTGACTCTCTTTGGAATTCTCTTTCTTCCTACCAAACAAATTGCTCATTCTCCAACTTGTAGACCAAACCCCAGTTCCTTGACAAAAAAGGAAAGTTAACTCAATTTAATAAAAACAAATGAGGTATTTATTTCAAAGAAAATATTGAAAGTAACTAAAATTATATTCCTCAGTTTACAAAAGTTTTCAAAATGGCACAATGGAAAAGAACAGTGACTAGTATCCCATATTGGGTTACTTGCTTATTTTCTATGTGTCTTTGGGCAAGCCATTTAGTCACCCTGTGACTCGCTTTCCTCATCTGTAAATAATAGGACGAGACTAGCCTTTGAGGTCTCTTCTAGGTCTAGATCATTGACTCTAGGATCCTTTAATCTTTGGTCTAATAGGGATAAAATTGGATGGAAAGAATGGGCTGAGAGACCACAGATGTAAATAGGAAAGGAGTTTATATACAGAGAGCATATCTGGGTGGGGGAGATGGATAGAGAGGAGGGAAAACCTGCTTATATTTATAATCCCTCCCTCCCACCTTTCTCTCTTTGTCTCTGTCTCTGTCTTTTTGTTGTTGTTTCCCTGTCTCTGTCTCCATTTTTCTGTCTCTCTCCCCATCTCTTTGTCTCTATCTTTGCCTTTTTGTCTCTATCTCCATCTCTTTTATCTTCCCCCCCCCACTCTGTCTCTGTCTGCATCTCTTTATCTCTGTCTCTGTCTCGTGTCTCTGTGTTCATCTCTTTGTCTCCCTGTCTCTGTCTCTCTCTCCACCCCAAACCTGATCTTTCAACATGCGATGAAGAAGAAATAATCTGTATTAGATAGTTAATTAACAGAGAGTAAGCACTCAAGGCATCCCATTGCATTTGGGGGGAACTTTATCACAGGAGGAAGTGTGGTCCTTGTGCCGAGCTTAAAGTTGTCTCCCTGAAACTTTTATCTAGTATTTCCATATGAACTTAAGTCATAAAAGTAAGAGTAGTTTTACACATGTAACAACTCCAACACATCATTTTCATCATTGAGTTGTGTGCTGCCTTGTATCATTCTTTTATAATTCCTTGGATATCTATGCCATTAGTACATCATGATATATAATACATAATGGGGAGAGAATGTATTTTGCCTCTCCCCACCTCCCTGACTACATTCTAATTCGGTAACAAAAGTGTACACAGTATAAATATAAGATAGTCAGGGGCAGGATATGCTACAGTAAGGGATGGGGGTGGGGGTGCCGAAAGAACTAGAAACAAAGTAGCTGCTCACTGATTGGGCAATGACAAAGTGCATTGTGGTACATGAAATCAATGGAACATCATATTATGAGACTGTAAGAAACGATAACTAGGAAGAATACGGAGAATCATGGTAAGACTTAATTCATGCAAAGTGAAGTAAACAGAGTCAACAAAACAATATACATAATGACCAAAATACTGTGAATGGAAACAGTGGCCAAGCACTTCTGAACTATTTGATCGTAATGACCAACTTCAACCCAAAGAAGAGGTATGAACATGTATCTCTTTCCTTTCTATGCAGAGATGGGGGTGGGGCAGTTATAGGAGTGGAAAGCTGCATTTACTGTCAGATTTGGTTCATTAGTTTTGCTGAACTGCTTCTCCCCTTCCTTGTCCCCCCAATTTCTTCTTCATTCTTTGTCAGAAGGGATGGCCCTCTGGGCGAGAGAGGGCAAAGGGTTCTTTTGAAAACGAAGGTGGTGTAAAAACGAAAGACATCTGTAAACATTTAAATATGTATTTTTAAGGACTTAAGACCATGGAAAACAGGCCCTCCATAGAGGGGAGAAGTATCCATTCATTTAGTTCTCCTTACAAAATTTACTTTTTTATTGCAATTCTCACATAGAACACATTCAGATGTGCTACTAGCCCCCTCCTATTTTCTCACCTAATTGGCCCCCTTTCTAAAGCAGGCCACGGGACCATTTGGGCTGAGTCATGAAGCAGGGCACTCCATCGCTGTGCAAGAATGCTAGGCCTTCCAATTTGACTGTCTCCCAGGGACTTTTCTGTAACAAGGACTTATTCACAATGAGCTGCCCTTAGCTTAATCCTTGGTCTCAGAACTTCCTCCATAAAAGTTGTGGGGCATTCCCTGAGGCCAAAAGAAACTTCATGAGAACATTTCTTTGCCTACATCACCAGGACTCTTGGGCCAATATTAACACAAGGGCTCTTTAAAAAAAATTATTTTAAAAATTTTAAAACAATGATCACAATGTTTTCCTATGGATAGCCAGTGGCAAAAATAGCATCAGAAAAAAAATGTTTTGTCGATTCTGACCCCTTGAGAGGTAGCTGTCATGGTAGGGGAAGGAAAGCCCGACTTGGGGGTGGGCAGAGAGGGCCAGAGTTGGAATCTAGGCTATAGTACTTAAAACATGAGACCGTAGGGTTATACTTAGAGCTGAAAAGTGCCCCAGGGGCTATCAAATTCAACACTCTTAGTTTCTAGATGAGGCAAATGAGGCCCAGGGAAATTAACCTTACTGTACCTCAATTTTCAAAATGAAGATGCCCTCAGAGGTTAAGTGACTTTTTCCAAGATGACTTGAGATCCAATCCTCCCACTATCTGTGTGACCTTGGGCAGGTCCCTTAATTTTACTAACCCTCAGCTTCCCCAGTGTAAAATAAAGAGGCTGGGCAAGGTGTGACCCCTGAGATTCTTTCCAGCTTCAAGTCTATGATTCTAAGCTACTAGTTTTATAGATACTACTCAGCATCTCCCACAGAGTGACCATGTAATACTTATTCATCAACATCTTTGAAAAAAAAATGAAAAAAACCCCAAAGCGACTCATGCTAGCTTATTTCTAGGCAAAGTGCAATAAATGGGACAGGAGTTATTAAAAACAGATTAGAATCTGTGATCACATCCTATAAAGCCGTAGAAAAATGTCTGTTGGAATCCTGGGGGCAATTCTGTGAATAATGTGCCAGAAGAGAAAATAAAATAAATCAATCAAAAAATACAAGTTAGACATTTTCTAAATTACTGTACAGAGTGAAAAGAAATGTGGGACAGAAACTTCCGCAAGGTATCTGAAAGGGTAAAAATCTTTCTGTCTGCCCATCTTCTGATCTTGGCATTTATATTAAAAGTTATGATGGATTGCAGAGAGTCAATAGCTCAAAAGTTTCAGATTAAAATAATTGGCAGCCACAAACTTTAGGGGGAGAAAGTCTTTAGGATAATTTAGGAAGGACATTGTTTAGCAAGAGAGCATTCAGAGGAGGGTAACTAGGGTGGTGAATGGCATGAAGGTCACACCAGACAAGGATTGATTAAAGGAAATGTGGATAGTAAGCTTGGATAATTAAAGTTTGTTTTTTTTGGGGGGGTGGGGGGAGTAAAATGATGGTAACTGTCTTCAAGTATATGAAAAGTTCTCATGCAGAAGAAAGAGTGGACTTGTATTTGGCCCCGGAGGGCAGAACAAGGAAATCAACATTGAACTGATGGGGTTATGGGATTCATACTGAACCCCTAAAAGAAAAAGACCATGTCTTTGAAAGCAACTCAGTCCCTGAATTTACCCACACATTTCAGTAGCATCTGACCCACCCCAGTCCACCTTGATTACTTAATTAGCTTACTTGCCACTCCTTAATCCCACCCAAATTTTTGCAGTGTTTTTTCTGTATAAAAGCACCAATCTTAGCTCCATTAAATTGTGTGGATGCTTAGAATCTTGCCTGCAGAATAGGTGCATAATAAAACCTCACTATGTTGACTGGAAGGCTAGAATGGTTGAATTCTTTTGAGGCAGACCCACCCTGTACCCTGGCATTTCAGGATTTCTGGCACCCAAATTGCATCAGAACCAATTTGAAAGGGAAAGGAAGCTTCTAACAATTAGATCTATGGAAAAGAGGAATGATCTGTCTTGAGAAGTACTGAGTTTTCTCCTCACCAGAGGTTTCCAGGTGAAAGCTGAATGACCACTTGTTGAGGTGGTTGGTCAGAAGTCCACATGCATTTATTAAGCACCCTAATATGGGGCAGGGAATGTGCCAAATGTCCAAATGTTGAGGACACAAAGAAAGGTAAAAAAAAAAAATCTTACATAAAGGAAAAATTGGAAATGTTCAACAGAGAAGGCACTGCCATTAAGAAAAGGTTTCTGGCGGAAGGTAGGATTTTAGCCAAAACTTGAAGGAAACCAAGGAAACCAGGGGGCAGAAATGAGGGGAGAGAGAATTCCAAGCTTGGGAGATAGAAATGCATCAACTTGGAAAATGGATCAGTGATTTCATTGGTTGAGGGAACTCCCGGGTGAGGAAGCTCCCTCTACCAATGTAGGCCAGCACTTTGACATTTAAAGTGTTGTATAGTTACCAGAATACTGAATTTCTGTGACTTTGCCCAGGTCTCACACCCAGTATGTTTCCAAAGTGAGAAAAATTATTATTTTGCTATTTTGTTAACAACCAATTATTAAATTAGGATTAAGGCTTTCCCTCCCTTTCATTTCCTTATTTAAGGCTCTGACTGATGAGATTGCCCCTAATCCTCTGGGAACATGTTCCTCCAACTAGGAGACCTACTTCTGTTTAGAGTGTAAACAAAATCTACTAGGTGAATTAATCTCCCAGAGCATTGAGCCCATGCCCTTGAACCCCTCCATTGGAATTTAGGGTGATCCAGCTCATGAAGGAGAAAACCAACCAGAGTGGTCTGGGTGGAAATAGATTCCTCTCTCCAGATTGCTGGAGGTGGTTGATCAAGTCAGGTTCTCAGAAGATTTCAAGCCCACTCCTCATTAAAATGTCTGCCAGTCAGGATTGATTTTTACTTGTCAGAGGCACCCCCTTTTCCAAAAGTATATTAAGACTTTTAGACTCTCCATGGTTACTAAGAAAAGACACTGACCATCAATTTTTTGATCATTAGCTAGCCTAGTTAATAAGTTGATTATTAATTCCCAGAAACTCTGTCTCTGAGGTATTTCATTTGTGACACTGGCTTCAAAGCCAGATCTCTGTCTTCTGCACAACCATGTAATGATAAAAACATAGCATCAATCAATCATGTCAGATTTGACAAGAAAGTCAACCATTCAAGGTAATACTCAAGGAAGATATCCCTGTAAATGGAATTATCAAATTCTTGGTCAATTGATTCTTTAATTTGGTGACCTTTAAGGTCCCTTTCAACTGTGACAAAAAAAGAAAATATGGTTTGTGGATGGGCTGATCCAACCCCCTAATGGTAGTTCATTCTCATCTTATGTCAGAATCCCAAGACATACAGGGAAAGAATCCTAATTTTTTTTTTGTTACACTGGCCAATGGGCATAAAATGGCAAGTGGAAATTGGGGATGCTTATCCTAGAGAAACAGTGTAAGAATGAAGGGCCCTCAGACAGCCTTCTGATCCAATTTTCTCATTTAACATATCAGCAAACTGAGGCTCAGTTAGATTAAGTGAATTTCCCAACCTCCCACCATCATAGGTAGGATCCAGAATTTGATCCCAAGTACTCTGATTCCAAAACCAGATCTCCTTCCAAGGTTCCATGCTACAGAAACTTCAAAAGGGACATCATAATTATCCTTAAGTACTTGGAGGCAGTGGTAGGATTCAGCAGGTTCCCATCAGTTCAATAGAACCGGTACCTAATCTTAGGTTTAGGTTTAGGTTTAGTTGCTAGAACTGGTTGTTGTCAGGGATGGGGCCTGTGCCAACAGCCAGGGTGTTAATTCATTTGAATCCCCCCACTGCTTGAAGGCCTGTCTTGTGGAAGAAGGATTACATTTATCCTATTTGGTCCCAGAAGGCTGAACCAAGGGCAGTGGCTGAAATTGCTAAGAAACCTACTGTCGGGAAAAACAAAAACAACCTTTTTGACTTTTTGACTCAGTGGTAACTAGGCATAATCCCAAAGACATCAACAACAGAGGGAAAGGGCCCAATAATACACAAAATATCTGTAGTAGTAGTAAAGGCCTTGAAATAAAATGAGTGCCAATCATTTGGGAACTGGATAAACAAGTTTTGGTACATGAAGGATGAATGTAATGATGGAGAGGAAGATTTCAGAGAAGCTTCTGGTTCATATAAATTGAATCAGAGTGAAATGAGCAGAAATAGAGAAACAATTTGTATATTGATCACCATAGGAAAAGGAAAACCACTTGGCAAGACTTCAGAATTCTTGTAAATTCTGTGAACAGTAGTGACTTCAGAAGACTAGAGATGAAGCATGACTTCTACCTCTTGAAAGGAAAGTGATGCTCAAGATATGCAAAATGATGTGTATTCTCAAATGTAACTACTGTATGGGTTTGTTTTGGTTGACTATATTTAATTTTTGCACAAGGGAGCATCTACTGATAGGATTAGGGTATTGGTTTGGGTTAGGGTTAGTGAAAAATGAAAGAAATGCAAAAGAAAATAATAAAAAGTACAAACAAAGAAAAATTCAGAAGTACAGATGAACTCATTTTATACCTTGTATTTATAATCATCATCATCATTATTACTGGGGTGTTCCTTTTAACTTCCCTGTGACCCCAGAAGATTATGACATTTTGAGGAGACACTTATCTTTTCTTCCTTTATTAGAATTCAAGACTACCTTCTTTTATTCTTTTTCAAGTGGTTAAATGTATGTACCTTTTGAGATCCCTTTTGTTTTCTCTGTGTTTCAAAGATTCCCCACATCTCTCTTCTTTGAATCAGAAATTTTTGGAAGTCTCCTATTCTAATAAATATGTTTTCTACGGGGGATAGTTAACTTTGTGATATAGTTCCTGTTTATGTCTTCTTTTTTCCCCTTTCGACTTTTAATCTTGTTGTTTAATTATTTTCAGTCATGTCTGACTCTTTGTTGACCTCATTTGGTGGTGGTTTTTTTTTGGGGGGGGGGGATGGGAGTAGAGGGCAGAAATACTGGAGAACTTTGCCATTTCCTTCTCCAATTCATTTTATAGATGGGAAAACTAAGGTAAACAGGGTTAAGCTACTTGCTCACGGTCACACGGCAAGTCAGTGTCTGAGACCAGATTTCATTTCAGGGAGATGAATCTTTCTGACTTAGGAACTGACATTCAATTCACCATGCCACCTAGCAAGATAATGCACATTTATTGATATTCTGTTAACACATGCCAAACACTATGTGTGATATAAATTAAGTATCATCAGCAGCTTGAGAACAATAAAGCTAGTTAGGAGAGATGGATTTGTAGTTAGAGGGCCTTGGTTCAAATCCGGGTGACTTTGGGGAAGACTCATTTTTCACATTAATTTGGGCCTAGCTGTATTATCTCCTTATGGGCTGCCTGACTTTTAATATACTGTGTCATGTTTCCTTATTCTCTTCTTCTTTATAATAATTACTGCCAAGTCTTGCATGATTTTGACTGTGGTTCCCTTGCAGGTAAACTATAGCTTTCAGACTTCTTGTAGAAATTTTTAATTGACCCGGAAGCTCTGGATTTTAGTTATCACATTCCCAATTCTCCTCAATTTGGAGTTTTTTTTTTTATTCATGAGGTGACCTATCAAGTCTTTCCATTTTCCCTTTATTCTCTGATTCTTAGAAATCTGGAGTAATTTTCTGTTTTTTGATTCCTTGAAGTCTGATATTAACATTTTATGTTGTTTGATCATAGTTTGCAGGTAGCCCAATGGCTGTTCACATAGTTTCTAGGTCAGTAGTTTTTAATTTTCAATACCTTTTTTAATTTTTTTTTCACCCCATATGAAACACCTTGGATTAGCAGAATTAGAGGAATAGTCTAAAAACATCAGTAACTAATCTTTGTTCTTACTTGCCCTAAATTAACCTGTTAAATTCAACTTCTTTAAAGGTACAAGACTAGGCTTGGGATTATAGGTTAAGATGATGAAGGGACCTTAGAAGTTACATCATTATCACCATCATAACTAGTTTTTATGTATCACTTTCTATGAGCCACACATTGTGCTAAGCTATTTAGTGATACTATCTTATTTGATAGTCCTAAAAACCCTTGGAGGTGGGTGTTATTATTGATCCTCATTTTACAGGAAACTGAGGCAAAAAGAGGTTAAATCATTTGTTATTACTATTTCCACTTTATAGTGGAAGAGACTGAGGCAGACACAGGTTAAGTGACTTTCCCAAGGTCATACAGCTAGTAAGTGTCTGAGGTACAGCATTCTATCCACTGTGCCACCAAGCTGCCTCCTTTTACATATGATGAAACTGAGGACCACAGAGGGAAGGAGCTTTCCCAAAGTCACCTACATTTGAACCAAAGTCTTCTAACTGCAAATCCATCTCTCCTAACTATCTCTATTGTTCTCGAGATGCTGATGATACTTAATTTATATCACACATAGTGTTTGGCACGTGTTAATAGAATAGCAATAAATGTGCATTAAATTGTTTTCAATTGAGTAATTTGGTTCTTAATGGTTGTAAAGGCAAGCAAAGTGAGATGTTTTAGTTTTAGTTTTTTTTTTATTTTGGAGTGCTTCTCAGCACTAAGGCAATCAAATGCCTTTGAGTCTTGCCTTTGTTCATAGGAAGGCCCACAACCTTTTGCTAATTAGGTCACATGAGGTGTGAAGCCCCCCTCCCCTTGGTTTTGAAAACCCAAATGTTGGTGCCAATCTCTCTCTCTCTCTCTCTCTCTCTCTCTCTCTCTCTCTCTCTCTCTCTCTCCCTCTCTCTCTTTCTCTCTCTCTCTCTTCCCCTCTCAAAACTGTGAATGTATAGCTTTGGTCAGACAGCTAGAAGCCTGTCTGTCGATTTGTGTTATTTGCTCTGTTTATATTTTCTCTGTTCTTAATTTCTGTTTGTATTTGCTTTGAAGTTCAGGGTGCTGATTTTTGACCCTGAGCTAAGTGAATGATATATGTATGTTTCATTACAGTGAGATTGTAAATCCCTTAAAGTTGCTTTCTTTAGAAAAGCAGATCAAAGAATCTGTGCTAGTAGCCCTCCTGTGTGCTGGTGTTATTGGCCTTACACAGCCACAGTAGTGGCAAGCAACGTTGTTGTTACAATGGCTGATGAAGTTGTTTCATTTTCATACATTTTACACAGAGTGGTGTTGTGGAAAGAGCATTGGATTTGGACTCAACTTTCTTCTCATCCAGCAACCTCTCTCAGCACCTGGGGCCTTCTCATCCAGTAGTACCCCTCCATCTTGTGATCCCCTTTCTCTATTTGGTGAGTTCCCCCGGGACCCTTTTTTGTGGATGTACCCAGGCTGGCCAAACCTCATTCCCCTCCTAGCTATGCTTCCAAGTCTCTGGACATCATCCCCATGTCACTGCACGTGTACCTTCTTCTTCTCCCCTCCCACCCTTTTCAGTTCCCTTCTGTGTCTTCCCTCTATCAATAAGTACCATGAAAGCAAGAATTTTATTTTCACTTGTATTTGCATCCACATGACTTAGTTCAGTGCCTGATATATAGTAAGTACTTGATAAATGTGTCTTACCTGATTGAAGACATATGTTCAAATACAGGCTCTAACTACCTACATAACCTTGGATAAATTCCTTTCTCTCTCTAAGTCCTAGACTTCTCAGCTATAAAATGGGAAGGATTAGACTAGATGCCCTCAGATGACCTTTCTAACTCTAAGACTATGGTCCACATTCCCTCAGGTTCATCTAGGTCCCAATTAGTGCAAACAATGAATGCTCTGAAAGGTTTGCATGTATCTAAATTCACACTATGCAAAGTTTTAATTATGTAAAATATGGTAATTGGTTCCAGCCCAATGGAAATATACAGGGCAAATTTGAATAATGCAGCCATCTCAGGAGACTCATTTTTCACATTAATTTGGACCTAGCTGCATTATCTCCTTATGGGCAGGGATATTATTATTATTGTTGTTATTAATTATTATTAGCATCATTATCATTATCATTATTATCACACACCACGTAACTCTTAGGAACATACTACACACAGCGTTGGCATCCAATAAATGATTTTCAGCTGACTAGCAAAGTAGTAACATGTTTGCATTCTTTCTTATTCCCTATCAGAGCCCCACCAGGGAAAACTAATCCTCAAATATACCTGATTTCAGTGTTACTGTCTACGTTGTCCTAATGAGGAATATTAGTAATCTACATTCCTTGAATGTCATCAGCCAATCCCTAAGCATTTATTAAGTACCTACTATATGCCAGGAACTGTGCTAAACCTTAGACACATCATTAGTCAACCAATCAATAAGCATTATTAAATACCTACTGTGTGCCAGGCCCTGTGCTAAGCCTTAGACACACCATTATTCAACCAGTCAATAAACATTTATTAAGCACCTACTGCATACCAGGCAGTGTGCTAGGCCTTAGACACATCATCAGTCAACAAATCAATAGGCAATTATTAAACACCTACTATGTGCCAGGCACTGTGCTAAGCCTTGGAGATACAAAGAAAGGTCAAAAATAGTCCTTGCTGCCAAGGGGATCACAGTCTAAATTGGGAAACAGCATGCAAACTACATATAAACAGAATATATGTGAAACAAATTGGAGAAAATCATAGAGGGAAGGCACTAGTATTAAGAAAGGTCAGTAAAGGTTTCTTGCAAAAGGTAGGATTTGAGTTGAGAATTAAAGGAAGGCAGGGAAGCCAGTAGGTAGAGATGAGAAAGGATAATTCCAGACATGGGCGACAGACAATGAAAACACATGAGAGATGGAGCATCTTGTTTGAGGAACAGAAAGAAAGTCAGCGTCACTAGATAATAGAGAGTACACGGAGGGGAATAAAGTGTGGAAATACTGGAAAGGTAGGAGAGGGTCAGGTTATGTAGAATTTTAAAAACCAAACAGAGGATTTTATATTTGATGCTGGAAACAATAAAGAGCCACTAGTATTTATTAATTTGGATAGCAAGGTGGGATAGAGCTCCAGGCCTGGAACCAGGAAGACTCACCATCCTGAGTTCAAATCCAGCCCCAGACATTTGCTAGCTGGGCAACCCTATTGGCCTCAGTTTCCTCATCTGTAAAATGAGCCGGAGGAGGAAATGGCAAACCACTCCAGTATCTTTGCCAAGAAAATCCCCAATGGGGTCATGAAGAGTCGGACACAACTGAAGATGACTGAACAACAAAAAAGAGAGCATCTGGTTTGAGATATCCAGTAGGCCGTTAGTGATGCAAGACTTGAGGTCAGGAGAGGGGTTGGAGCAGGATAAATGGATCTGAGACTCATCTGCATATCTAATCCATTCTTCTGTATGTCTAATCCATTCAGCTAACGCACCAAGGGCTGAGCCACGATTTTACCTGATGAAAAATGGAGGAAGGTAAAGACAGAGCCTTGGCTTCTCTAGAGCTTAGGTACCAGGAGGTTCAAAAGGAGATAAAAGAAAGGAGGAGGAATCATCCTCTTGGTCCCAAGCCTAATAAGAGGCATTTTGATACAATGGGATCCTCACTTATAGAAGGATTTGAAGACATTGGATGGAGATTAAATAAGAGAAAAAAATAATTAAAGGTTGGAAAATAAGACCTATGAGGAAAGACATAATGAGTTAAGATCACTTAGTTCAGCCATGCAAATTAGCACATTTTTCCTTGCCTAGGGCTAAAAAAAATCCATCAATGTGCTTAAAAGAAAGTTAATAAAATTCTAAATTTCTATTACTTTCTATGGTCCTATTATCTTTATTTTTTCATTTTCAAAGGGTTTGTGGGGGAAGCTAGCTTCTGGGAGGTCATTGGAGGCAAGAGAAGTTAGAGGGCATAGTTATGGCTAATAAGACCTTGCATTTGTAGTGGAGAAAGAAATGTCTGTAGAGTGAGATGAGCTGGGCTTGAATTTCATTTGAGCTATCTATATGATCCTGGAAAAGGAATTTCCCCTCTGTTCCTCATTTTTCTGGACTTCTTGATTAGGGTTTTGACTTAGGTAGTGTCTAAACTTCCTCCTAGTTCTAAATCCAGTTGTTAGTTCCTTCACCTCCAAAAATTTAATTTGTATTTATTTCGTAGATGCTTATTTATGTACATGTTGCCTCCTTCAATAGACTGTAAGCTACTTGAAGATAGAAACTTTCATTTTTGTCTTTGCATCTCCAGTACCTAGCACACTGCCTGGCACATGATAAGACCTTATTAAATGCCCATTGGTTAGTTGATAGGCATTCGTTCAGTCATTTTTTTTAGTTGTGTACAACTCTTCATGACCCCATTTGGGGTTTTCTTGGCAGAGATACTGGAGTAGTTTGCCATTTCCTTCTCCAGCTCATTTTACAGATGAGGAAACTGAGGCAAACAGTGGCTGAGGCCAGTTTGAACTGAGGAATATGACTCCAGGCCCTGAATTCTATCCACTGTGTCACCTAACTGCCAATTGGAATGATAAAGTAGTTTATTGTTTACAAAGTTCTTTCTTATGAATTCTTATACAAGCATTACTGTTTTCACAGAATCCCATTGAGTTTTATTGATCTAATTTTGTTTACCCGATTTTTAAGTGATGGAGCTCAGACTTCATCTGGGTCTCCTGACTCCTCCAGGTCTAATGCTGGGTACATCATAACATTCTGCGACAATTTCTGGCTTATTGAATATTCATTACACTAGCTCCATTTCCTATCCCTGGAATCCTTAGGATCCTTGGCTTTCTTCAAAACTTCGATCAAAGGTTATGTCCTCTAGGAAGCCTTCTCCATCCTCCCAAGTGTTAGTACCTTCACACTAAAATTACCTTTATATGCTCAGGTTTGTCTTTGTTTTGTATGGAGTATTCCTAAAGTCTGGACACATAGGAAATGTGGAGTTATTTCATCAAGTTCACATGAATCTTGCAAAGCGTATCAACCTTTGCATCACAAATGATGGAAATCATATCGAAGATGTTTATTAATATTCCAGTTAAATAAAATGTTATTGAAAATTTCATTCATTTCATTTCTTGAAAATATGCATTTTTCCTGTGTGTCCAGACTTTAGGAACACTCTGTATATTAGATATTGATTTATTTATATTTTGTCTCTTTCATTAGTATGTAAACTCATTGAGGGTCTTAAATCAAAGCAGGAGAGAGACAGGACAGAAAGATGGTGACAGAGATAGAGAGAGACAGAGAAAGATTAAGAGACAGAAAGAAACAGAAGATTTTATAAAGATAAGTGATCACATGGAAAATGAACTTTGGATACTTCCAGTTCAGTCCAAACATTGAGATCCATTAAAAATTACTCCAGTAAATTCAGGATAGAATTTTAAATGGTAACTCTAGGGCAAGGATTCCTAATCATGTGTGTGTGTGTGTGTGTGTGTGTGTGTGTGTGTGTTATGGGGATAGGACCACATGAGGCCACCCACCCAATCAAGAGTACTAGCCAGAATGCAGAATTCCAGTTCAAGAACTGAAGATGAAAATATTAGTAAACTTCAAAACAAATGAAAATATGTTACAAGACAAGAGAAGTCCAAAGGGTACGCACTGAAAAAAAAAAAAAAGAACAGCCCAAAAGAACCAAAGCATAGTCTTAGAAAAAATGGCCTGGATATAAGAAATACAAAATTTGCTAGGAGAATTAAAATGAGAGATAAAAAATGAAATTAGAAATGAAATGAGGGTTTGGGAAGAAAAAAATGAGAATAAATCACTTAGAACAAGAAATGGACTCCCTTAAAAATGGAGTGGAACAAAGAGAAAAAAATGGCATTGAGAGATTAAAAAAAATAGAACTAAATCAGAAGATTGAAAAATGAGATGAATGTATGCAGTATCTACTATCAAAAGCAACTGGCCTGGAAAATAGAAAAGAAAAAAATGTGAGACTCACAGCATTTCTCAAAAAACCCTGACCTTTCTCTTACCATAAAAAGAATTCTATATATCAATAAATAATAAAAGTACCTAAATTTATTAGCAGAGGGTTGAGTAAAAATAGAAGGGTTGATTGGTCACTGCTTGAAAGAAATTGAGACTGAAAACACCAAGGAATGGCATGGACAAAATCCAGAGATTTTAAATCAAAGAAAAAAATATTGCCAGCAGACATAAGAAAGAGTTCACGTACCAAGAAACAAGTCTAGATCATGCAACACAGAGCAGCAATTACTTAAAAGATAAAAAACATATTGAAATACAGTATTGTAAACAACAAAAGTTTAAAACCAATAATATCTCACCCTGTAAAAACCCTGAGTATAATTTCAGACCAGGAAAAAATGGATTTTTAATAGAATAAATGAATTTAAGTATTCTGGATGAAAAGACCAGCACTAAACAATCTTTAAAACTTTTGGGAGACAAAAGAAAGCAAGAAAAGCAGCTAGTTGACACAACGGATAGAAAGTAGAGCCTCAGTGAGGAAGACCTGAATTCAAATCCTGCCTCAGACACCTGCTAGCTATGTGACTATGGCAAGTCATTTAACCACTATCTGCCTCAGTTTCTTTGACTGTTAAATGGGTATAAGAATAGCACTAAGAGAACTAAATTTAGGGGGAAATGAGGGAGAAGGTAGAAGAACTTACTATTTTTTATAAATGGGATGCATGAATAAGAATAAACAAACATGGTGGAAGGAATAAGAGAAGTGGATATCTCATGATTCTACTCTGATTTGAATTGAATAAAGTAGGGGATGTATTCAAATGAAGAAAGAGAGAGGGAGAAGGAAATGGAAGAGGGACAGTAGAGTTGGAAAGGGAATAAGCACATTTTCCTCTCCTGATGTTTGGCATATGCTATCCCTAGTTTATCCTCTATCTGTAATCTGTATCTGTATCTATCTCTGTGTGTGTGTGCGTGCGCACATGCACGCACTATATACATAGCTGTTTTCATTATGTCTCCCTCATTAGGCTGTGAGCTTCTTGAGATCAGAGACTGTTTTTATTGGGGGAGGAAAAGAAGCTTTCTTTCTGTTTTTTTTTTTAATTCCCAGCACTTGACACAGTGCCTGGCACCTAGCAGTAATTAATAAATGCTTGTTGACAGACTGACTGCCATATTCTGTGGGCCACTGTCCATAATCTCTCAAAAAAAAAACATTAAAAAGAGTCACAGGAAAGCATTTGAGAATTCTTTTAGTAACTCAGTTTATCAGTGATTTGGATGAAAAATTTTTATATTTGAGGTCAACTCAACTTTTCAGTCATTTTCAAGTGTGTCCAACTCTTCATGACCCCATTTGGGATTTTCTTGGCAAAGATACTTGGAGTGGTTTGCCATTTCCTTCTCCAGATCATTTTATAGATGAGGAACTAAGGCAAAGAGGATTAAGTGACTTGCCTAGTATCTCATAGCTAGCAAGTATTTGAGGCAGTCGGATTTGAACCCAGGTCTTCCTGACTCCAGGGCCCGCACTCTATCCAGTGGGTCACCTAGTTCACTCCTCTTGGGTCTACCTTCCCTCTTCATCATTTTTATTCTATTATTCCTAGGCTGAAGAGAATTCACTTCATTAGAGATAATAAAAGAAATAGAAATAGAATAGTCTCACTTTCTTCTTATTACCCTTTAGCATTTCTTCCATCAGCCTCAAGCAGTAGTATTATTTTCCTTCATTATCTTCTGCCCCCAGTGTAGTTTTGGAAGTCTTCCTTTGTTGTATTTGCCAACAAATCCTTACCCAGGCCTTACGTTTTGTTTTGTTTACTTCCTTTTCTGATCTTTGAAGGCATTAAGATTCTTAAGGGACACTTGTCTTTTCTCACCTTATTGGGATGTGAACATTTCATCATCATTCACCTCAGTGCAGGCATTCAAATGAGTTTACCTTTCTAGGTTTCTCTTGTTCCGCTGTATATTTCAAAAATTACTCAGCCCAGTCTCTAATTTGTCCTTAATATTTAGACTTCTAACCTTTCGACATTGTTTTTGCATGAGTCCACCTTTGGATATCTACCCTGATTCCATGTTTTGTTTTAAGAAAATGAAGGAAGTGTATGAGTCTGTAACTACCATTGTTTTCTCAGTCAACTTATTTGGGTTTAAAATGCACCGGGGTTTTTTTTTCCTGTTGTTGACAGTCCACTAAAGTCCTACAACAATCCAGTTTCTCAAGTATTAAGCCTGTGAATCAAAAGCTCTAGTAATTTTTAACAAGCTACAAAGATTTTGAATTCATTCCCATCTATACCTTATATGTCTATTGGCCAGGAACTTGTCTACCTTTATTGATTACCTAATTATCAATATTAAACCAGGTATGAAGTATAGAAATAAGCTCTCCAGAATGTCCAGCACCAAAGTAAAAGGCTCATAACCAGCAGACTGGCTGGTGAACACTTTGTGCATAGTTATCTTAAAACAGATAAGCAAAAAGTGACAACTCTCAGAAATCCATGTAATTATTATCCTGTTAGAGATTACAGTAAAAAAAATCTTTTTCCTTTGCCTTGATCCTGGGTAGATTGGTCAAAATGGGGGCATGTAGCTATAGAAGAATCAACTGTATTCTTTAGACAATCTAAAAATTTAAATTTAAAATTTGATATTATGAATAAGAGTCTTTTGTCCAATAGTAGTTTGTTATACCACTGGAGGAACTAAGCCACATCCATGCTGACACAGTCCGGATTCTCAATTAAATTCAATGAATGTTAATTAAGTGCCTATGTGAAAAGCACTGGAACTCAAAGGTAAAAATTAAGCCATCCTTGCCCTCACAGAGCTTACACTCCATTGTGGGGAGGGGGCACAGAAAAAATAATCCAGAAAGGGACTTTTGGCTCTTCTTGCCATATTGGAATGTAAGCACTTCATCATTGTTTGGCCCCTTCAAAAATTATAAAAACAAGTCTATACAAAAAGAATTTGATACAAAATATGTGAAAGATTGTGAGCTTTATGAGGACAAGGACTGCCCTTTGCCTTCTTTTGTATCCACAGTATTTGGCACAGTGCCTGGCACATAGTAGGTACTTAATAAATGTTTATTGATTGAAGTAGAAGGCATTAATGACGGAAGAGAACAGCTGTCATAAAAAAGACATCTCATTTCAGGCTAGGTTAGTTGTACCATAAATTACTGTAGCTGTCCTTGAGACAATTGTTCTGGAGTAATAAGATAGAACCACTCGCATAGCTCCTTGGCTGTCGAAGTACAAAACAAAAACAGACCACAAGGGTTTTTCAGTCATTTTCTAACCTTTAGCTTCTTGTTTAGGAAGGAAGATAATTTTAACCTTTTCATAAAACCCTCAAATAGTTAGAAATAGGTTTAAATGTTTTAAAACACTGTGATTTCCCTGCATGAAGGACTACTGCTTTTTAAAAGTTCTTTATCAACTTTCATAATTCTCATGCACAAATATAACAACCTCCTTGATTCGCCCTTATCCCACAAATGAAATTTTGCTATATGTGACTCTAGTCTTTCTCCATCTTGGGAAACATATTACAGGAATATCATGTTACGTGTTACCCTAGAGATCCTTGGTCACTTTTCATAATTATCCTTAGTTATATAAACAGAGAACTGAGGATTCTACATTTAGAGTTAGAAGAGCCCTCAGAGGCTATCTAGTGTGACCACCTCATTTTAAATGTAGGGAAACTGAGGTTATTAGTGACTTCCCGAGGTCACAAAGCTATTGTTGTTTAGTCATTTCAGTCATGTCCAAAGCTTTGTGATCCCATTTGGGGTTTTCTTGGCAATGATACTGGAGTGGTTGGCCATTTTCTTCTGCGGCTCATTTTACAGATGAAGGAACAGAGGCAAACAGGGTTAAGTGACTTGCCTGGGGGTCACACAGCTAGTAGGTGTCTAAGGCTATATTTGAACTCAGGAAAATGAGTCTTATCATTCTATCCACTCTATCTACTGAGCCACCTAGCTGCTCACACAGCTATTACTTGGCTGAAATGGGAGTTGACCTCCAATCCCCTACTCTTTGCACTGTACCAATGTGATCAGGCCCCTTTGACTTTTTTTTCTGTCTTGTGGAGAAGAGGTTTTCTTGAGTCTCTCAAGCAAATGCATGGGATCATTTTAGGTTTTCTTAGATTTTGTTCTTATCTGGACATGCATTCAACAGAAATGTACTAAATAGTGTGAGACTAGAAATGGGCCAGTGTGCTTTGTGTTATACAATAGATTGGATTATGCAAATTCCCTATGCCTAGAAGCTGACTTGCAAGTTTCTCTTGGCTGGAAAAAAAAATCCAGACATCAAAGCTTTATTTTGCTTTCCCCCCACCTTTTCAATGTAATCTTGCTTTTCTCGCCTCTATTCACCATAGAGTGTTCTGTAAACAGGGAGGCTGACATTATTAATATATCATCAGTGGATTTGCATGTTTTGCATTGGTTTGTTTACTATATAGAGTCCTTCCTAATGCCTTCCTCAAGTTGATAGCTGTGCATTTCTACCATTCCCTGGTATGTTATTGCTTTCAAATATATGATTTATTAAAAGAAATATTTGCTTCAAATTGGTTAGTTTTCTGAAAAATCCAATTACTCAGTTGTCCATTTCCTTTTCAGTTGCTTGCCTGCAACCATCCCAGTCCTGGTGAGTCAGATAATCAACAGGCATTCATTAGGTACTTTGTATGCCAAGCACTTTGCTAGGCAATAAGGATGCAAAAAGAGCCATTCTCTCCATGGCACCACATATATATACACTCAGGAACTGAATTGGGTTTTTCCTCTCCCCCACTTTCCTGAGATAAGATTCACTGAATCATCTATTGACCTAGATGGTGTAATAGATAGAAGGCTGGAATAAGGAAAACCTGAGTTCAAATCCTACACCAGATGTTCACCAGCTGTGTGACCTTGGACAAGTCGTTTAATTTCTTTCAGCCCTCAGTTTTCTCTGTTAAATGGAGATAATAATAGCACCTCTCCCCAGCACTTGATGCTGCCCCTGACACTTAGTAAGCACTTGTTAAATTATCTATCTGTCTGTCTGTCTGTCTATCTATCTCCTCATCTATCTGTCTCTCCTAGAGGTGAATCCAGAGAATCACAGGATCTCAGAACTGGCAGAGACTTGGCAGTGTATCAGGAACCATCTCTGCAATATCTTAGAAACATAAGCATCTGGCTTTTACACTGTACTCCCACCTTCTAGCTCACACATGAACTCCTTCAGACAGTTCTAATAACTAAGAAGCTCAAATCTGCCTCCATGCAATGGGATAACCCCACTGGCTCTCAAATAAGAACAAGAAGGGAGCAAGATAATTTTCCTGTTTCTTTCCAATTTATTAGCTGTGTTTTGTTTACAACATCCTCGTACTTGAACACACCCTGTCTATTTTCACATTAGCTTCTCATTAAGCTTCCATTCAATCTGGATAATGAACTTTTTTTTAAGATTTTTCTTCATTAGTGAGTTTTAGCCATCTTAATTAGTGCTACATTTTGGGCATTCGAAGCAAAGACATTCATCACAAAGATGATTTCACTGAAAGGGTTGTTTACATTTATGCTGCTATATCCCTCTGCCAATCCCCTACCCCCACCCCAATCTGCCCACATATTTAGTAGTCAGTATGTGTCTGTGAGCCTTCCTGCTGGGTGATTTCTGACTTTCTGTTGTTCTGCTTTTGTTGCTATTGGTTGTTTCCTTGAGCTGTCTTCCAATGGACAAATGAGTAGATTAACACAGATAGACAGATAGACAGATAGACAGATAGATAGATAGATAGATAGATAGATAGATGAGATAGATGGATAGATAGATGCATGATAGATAGATAGATATAGATAGATAGATAGATAGATAGATGGATAGATAGATGAGATAGATGGATAGATAGATGCATGATAGATAGATAGATATGGATAGATAGATAGATAGATGAGATAGATGTATAGATAGATAGTAGATAGATAGATATAGATAGATAGATAGATGGATGGATGAGATAGAGAGATGGATGAAATAGATGGATAGATAGATGGATGGATGATAGATATAGATAGATAGATAGATAGATAGATAGATAGATAGATAGATGGATAGATAGATGAGATAGATGGATAGATAGATGCATGATAGATAGATAGATATAGATAGATAGATAGATGAGATAGATGTATAGATAGATAGTAGATAGATAGATATAGATAGATAGATAGATGGATGGATGAGATAGAGAGATGGATGAAATAGATGGATAGATAGATAGATAGATAGATAGATAGATAGATAGATAGATGAGATAGATGGATAGATAGATGCATGATAGATAGATAGATATAGATAGATAGATAGATAGACAGATGAGATAGATGTATAGATAGATAGTAGATAGATAGATATAGATAGATAGATGGATGGATGAGATAGATAGATAGATGGATGAAATAGATGGATAGATAGATGGATGGATGATAGATATAGATAGATAGATAGATGATAGATAAATAGATATAGATAGATAGATAGATGGATGAGATAGATGGATAGATAGATAGATGAATGATAGATAAATAGATATAGATAGATGATAGATAGATAGATAGATAGATAGATAGATAGATAGATAGATAGATAGACAAGATAGGGAGAGAGCTAGGTAAGATATAGAAATAGGTTACACATGATAGCTAGATAAGATAGAGAGAAGTAGAGACAGATAAGATAGAGAAATAGAGATAGATAGCTGATAGACAGATAAGATAGAGATAGATAACTAGATAAAATAGAGATAGATAGATAGATAGATAGATAGATAGATAGATAGATAATTTAACAAATGCTTACTAGGGACAGTGCCAAGTGTTGGGGATGCAAATAAAAACATGCTATGGACAGCCCTTGTTCTCGGGAAGCTTACTTGCTAATATGGAAGACAACAAATAAAATAGATCTTCAAGGGAAGGAGGGTGAGGAGGGAGAGGGTACATGGCAGGTGGCATGGATGGAGATATCCTGGGTGTTCATTGAAGACTGAGAACTTAACAAAATAAGGCCAGAGCTGGCTTATCCAAGTCTATAGTTCAATTTTCCTCTGGGAAGGGAAGAGAGCCCAATGGCAGAAGTGGAGACAGCAGGATTGGTGATGGCTTCGGGGCATTTGCATAGAATCTCATGTATCTGTTATTGGAATCAGGATTTTCCCCCTCTTGTGAGTTTATTTTATTTTGTTTTGTTTTGTTGAGTGGATTTGTGATTTTATCTGTGTAGGGAGCGCTTGCTAAGGAACTTTTTCTACCTTTTCTGCAACCTGCAGTCTTAGAGAGTGGTCTGGGCCACTGAGAGTTCAAATGATTTGCCCAGCTTTAGATTTTGTTTAAAATATTTAATATAATTTTGTTTTGTAATAGACCAGGACATAAGAGACATCACTGTATAATGGTTACAGGTGGCACTGAAAAGAGAAGGAACTTGATTCAAGGGTTACCTTGGATATATACTGGCTCTGTTGACCCTGAATTAAGTGAACTAATTAAATTCATTTAACCTCTCGTTTAACCTCTAAATAGACACTTAGCAAACACCTGCTTATGCCAGGCACTGTGCTGACTACTGAGGATACAAGAAAAGGTAAAAGAGAGCCCCTGCCCTCCAGGAGCTTATATTCTAAAGAAGGAAGACAACACACAAAAGAAAACTGAAAAGTCTGGTTGGGGGAGAAGGAGAGGCAGGAGTCACTGGAGTGTAGCCTGTTAGCCAATGGAGAGATTGCTGGCCCAGGCACATGCCTTAAACGGAAGTTTGTGGGGGAGCTCTCCATCCTTTAAACAGAAGGAAGGGCCTGGGGGCAGGGGGTGAGGCAGAGCTCTATAGAACTCTAGTGTAGACAGGTGCTAACTTGAATTGAATTTGTCACCTGGGAGTTACTTATTTCAATCAAACCACATATATAGATCTTATCCCTTAGGGAAAAACAGCTTAGAGCACTGATTCCTCTCCTTGAAGTCAGGAAGACCAGGGATCAGATCCCACTTCTAACGTATTGAGGAAGAATTTATTAAGTGATGACTATGTAGAAGGCATGGCGTTAAGTACTGGCAATAGAAAGAAATAATGGAAAGTGTCCCAGCTTTCAAAGAGTTTATATTCTCATGGGGGATTCAGTGTATAAATATAGGCATATGGAAGATTCATACGAGGTAGGTAGAGTGTAACTTTCAAGGAGAAAACTCTACCACAGGGGTTCATAACCTGGAACTTATAGAGATTCTGTAGGTAGATTTCAGGGGTCTGTGGACTGGGATAGGAAAACAATTATACATTTCTTTTCACTAACCTCTAACTGAGATTTCCTATTTCTTTCAATTATGAAAGTTGGCCACAAACCACATTAGTATTAGGCCTTACCAGGCTGCCAAGGGGGTCTATGACACCCATACACAAAAGATTAAGACTCTCTACTCTAGTAGTTTGGGGTCCATGAAAGTCCTCCTGCAGAAGATTATAGGGAGGAAGCCAGGGATTCCAAATGGCAGAGGTGAAGATCAAGAGCATTAGAGGCAAAATGCAGAGATAGGAGATGGAATGTTGGGTTTGAGGAAGAGCAAGTAATCCTATATTGCTGGACCATTGGTTGTGTGGATGTGAAGAGTAGGAAGCCCTGATTTTTAAATGATGGAAAGAGGATTTTATATTGAATTTTAGGGGGCAGTTGAGAACCATTAGAAGTTTTTGATGGGGGAGAAGCAAGCTGCAGGAAAATTCATCTGGCAGCTATGTGAAAGATAGATTGGAATGGAAAGAGACAGGGAGAGGAACTGGGAGATTATTATGATGGTTCAGATGAGAGGTGGTAAGGACCTGAAGTAAGATAGTCATGGTAGAAGCAAAGGAAAGGGATTTTGTGAGAAATTTTATGGAAAAAGGAAGTACGAGCCCAAAAAATTGATTAGATATGGGAAGGGTGAATGTACTGTGTGTCACTGGGTAAGTCACAACCTATCAGGAAATTTTCTCTCAACAGGTGTCAATCTGCATTGGTAGAGGGACTGTCCTCAATGGAAGTTCCCTATCTCAGTGAAATCAAAGTTCTAATCCAAAAAAATTATTTCACTTGCTCTCATTTGAAATTCATCTCTCATTTTTTTCTTTACCTTGTGGTTCCCTTATGCCTCAAGGCTGTTTGTGTCAGAGCTTTAATTATCTGCTTGTCCCAGGAACAATTACATAATTGTTTTTCATTTTCTTTCTCTATTTGATGATTATAACTGAAATCCTGAAAAGTACATCAGCTGCATTGGGAAGGAAAGGGATCATTCTATGAAAGAATATCTTGGAGAAGAAGGGACTGGAAAATGATTTATACATAAAGGACATATACCCTCATACATATATGGCCACATGTCTATTTGCGCAGGAGGAAGAGACAGCTTGTATTGACTTTGGGAAATTGCAAAGGATCCCAAACTTCCCATAAAAGCAAAGGCCCATCTTTTTGGAATAAATGGAAAAAATTACATAGTCCAACTCTCTTGTTTTACAGATGAATGAACAGAAGCTAAGTATTTGAACATGTAATTGGACTCTAATCCAACTTTTTTTTATCCTTTCTTTTTTTGGTTATATTTTTATGTGGTGATTTCATTGGCTTAGGGAACTCCCAGTGAGAGAATTTCCCTCTACCAGTATAGAGCACCACCTTCTCTGTAATTTACAATGTTAGAAGGTTGTCTGGATGCCCAGAGAGGTTGTGACTTGCTCAGGGTCAGGCAGCTCTTATGTATTGAAGGTGAGACTTGCCCTTCCAGTTTTCCTGACTGTAATGAAAGCTCCCACTTCACTAACCAAGCCCTCTCTAACCTAGCTTTCTCCCTTTCCTTGTCCAGTACCTTTTCTCTCACATCACAGCTGCTTGTCTAGACTGGTCTCACGTTCTCTTCAATTCTTTGAATGGGTTCCCATTAGCAATTAACAGCTTAGAGCCATAAAGAGCTTTATTAAGCCCTGCCCTTACACCCAAGATTGTCTGGAATGGCTGAGCAAGAGAAATTAGAGAAAGATTTACATTACAGATATTTCCACAGGTAAATAATACCAGTTTATGCTCATTTGCAGAGCCCCACTAACCTTGGGTGAGTCACCATGACGTTCTAGGTAGATAAAGATTTTGAAACCCATCGACTTTCTGTATCTCCTGTTTCTTTTCCAATCACAATGCTGCCTCCACTTTGGTTCTTCTTTTGGTTTATTCTTTTTTTCTTTTTTTGAGGGGGAAAGGCAGCACAATTGGGGTTAAAGTGACTCGCCCAAGGTCACACAGCTAGTAAGTATGTCAAGTGTCTGACTCCAGGGCCAGTGCTCTACTCACTGCACCACCTAGCTATGTCTTTTTTTCTTTTTCTTGATGGTTCTTGAGAAATCCTTATCTAAAGAGAGAATGAGAAACTGAGAGGTTTTGATGATAGTGCCCTAGAGAAAAACATAAAGGTTATAGTTTCTTCTCCATTCAACGAATACACCCACTATGTGTCAGGCACTATGCTCCTTCTGTTGATACAAAGATAAAAACAAAACAGTCCCTACATACATGGATCCCACATTCTGTTGGACAGAAATAACATTTACACAGAAAACCAGAGCATGTAGAGGTAGGGGAAAAGACAGACACAGGCTTCAGAGTCAGAATGAGTGACCCAAACTGGCCACAGGATCCTAAGTAAGTAGTCCCTCATCATCTCCCCCCCCCATCCTCCTCCTCCACCTTCTTCTTCTTCTTCTTCCAGTTGGAGTTAAGTGACTTGCCCAGCATCACAGAGCTAGTAGGTGTCTGAGACCAGATTTGAAATCAGGTCCTCCTGACTCTGGGGCCAGTGCTCTATGCACAGCATCACTTAGCTTCCCCAACTCTCCAATTCTTTAAGTTGCTGAACATGTACCAATGTGCTTTGGAAGAAGAAGCTGTTCACCAGGAGCTCCCATCACAGATGAAATTTGGTTTAAAGAAAGAAAGCAGAAATAAAACGCATTTTGAGGTGGATGAGGAAGCTCTAACAATTGATATCATCAGAAAGGGTCTGGAAGGAAGGTGGTGACATTTAAGCCAGCTACCTAATAGCCACAAATTCTCTCTCTCTCTCTCTCTCTCTCTCTCTCACCACCCCCCACACACACCCCTTTTCCAGGTTTATTTCTTGCTTTCACACTAAATGCTTCTCATTAAAATTGTTTTATTCATATCTTTTGTTTTTATATCAACTTCATTTCTGAATCTGTTTCTTCCTCCTCTCCCTACCAGAGGGAGGAGAAGGAAGAAAAAAGAAGAAAGGCGAGAAGGAGGGCCAATGTATATGAAGCTATTATTATGAAACAGCATAAACAGTATCATTTGACTATTCCTCATTTAGCTGCCTTCCACACTTCTACTGTTTAAAATCCAAAAATTTCTTCATGGCTCAGTTCCTGTGTCACCTTGGATAAGGCTGTTCTAACTCTTTCGAAGAAGAAGAAGAAGAAGAAGAAGAAGAAGAAGAAGAAGAAGAAGAAGAAGAAGAAGAAGAAGAAGAAGAAGAAGAAAGAGATGGAGAGAGAAGAAGAAAGAGATGGAGAGAGAATAAGAAAGAGGAAAAAGAAGTCAGCAAAATGAATGGACATGTCAACTGAGTCTCAATGGAGACTGACAGTGTACGCAGCTCTCCACACCCATTCAAAGTTGAGGGGGACATTTTAGAGCATTCATAATGTATGGGGTGTGCCAGGCTCCCTGCCCATTCCCTTCTTTCCTGAGAAATGGCAAACTTATGGTAGATGGCCTTACTCACGTAATTTTAGAATTTTTACATCTAGGTTTATGATTAACTTACACTACAGTCATAGATTTAGACCTTCAGAGAACCTTAACATTCATCAGGAATTTTTGTTTCTATTTTTTATTGTCCTGGAAACTTTTGGCCATCTGAGGAAGTCTATGTACTCCTCCTCTGAACAATGTTTTTAAATGTATACAATAAAATATATGGGGATTACAAAGGAAACCAATTATGTTGAAATACAGTTTTTGAAATTTTTTCAAAATTCATGTACTCCAGATTAAGAGCCCATGATGTACCCTAACCTTATCATTTTCAAGATGATGAAATTGAAGTCTAGAAAGGTGAAGTTAAGTCTCTTCCCAAGATGACACAGATATTAGGGGCCAGAGCTGGGAGGAGGATTTGACCTCAGAATCTTTATTCTTCTATATGTCTTCCTTGTACAGATGGTATTTCATGGTCAGTCTTTTGGTTGACTTCTGGGACATGAAAATCATTGTGGGTGAACACTGGCTGAGAAATAACCATTCTGCTTACTATCTGTGATGCCTTTTGTGTGGAACCCCAGAAATATCAAGGCTAGTATGAGAAAATATTAATCCTTTAATAAGAATCAACAGCAACAACAACTCTGTGTAAGCTTAGATAACAATTGCATTAGGGAAAGAAGAAAGTTTTGTCAGGTCTATCCTTGAATCTAGTTTCAGAGTTGTGAGATTTTTGGTGTTTAACATTGTTTACACTTGGCAAAATATTGCTTCCTTTTCTTAGGGGAAAAAAAAGGATTTAAAGGCTCATAAAAATATTCAAAAGGCTTTGCAGACATCAAATAGTTCTTACGAAACTATGTTTTGATGAGTTAAGTGTAGAAGAATCAAAACCATATGGATCATGCTTTTTTTTAAATACACACCAATGTTAAAATTAAGGGAAAATCCTTGAGGACGAAAGTGGGCTATAGGTGTTGCCAAACTCCAAATACTCAAAAAACTACTTTGAGATATTTGATCAATCCAAAACACAGCTGGGTTCCCCCATTCCTTATTATCACTGTGTTTTCATATTATATCGTGTAAAAATATACAGTGTCAGTAATGGCCTCCATGTGGATATCTCAGAGAAACTTGGGGATTTACAGATTACTGTGGAATCATCTTTGCCCAAGTCCAGGATCCAAAATAAATCATACTACAGAATTCAACAAAAAGTTCACTATTCTTCACTTGTCAGAGTTTATTCTAAAATGTCACAAACTGGCCCCATAGAGGAATTATCCCAAAACAATAATACATTTCCTTCGGATAATTTCACTAATGAGAGTTCCATCTAATTAAACAATCATTGAAAGAAAATGTAGTCATCTCAGTCATGAGTCAAACAGCTCCCTGTGTCCCATTTAATCTCCACACCCCTGTGATGTAGGGAGTTTAATTACTGTTAGCTTCAGTTCATGTCTGAGGAAATTCAAGTTTAGACAAGGTTAAGCAATATGTCCACAGCCCCAAAGCCATTGAAAAGCAGAGCTAAAAGGGAAATCCAAATTTTCTAATTCAAAGTGTAGTGTTCCTTCCACCATACTGCATTGCCAAGTATGGAAAATTTGGCGGGTCTACTTGATTTAAGTTAATATCTGATTTTAATTTTCCTTTGGAATTACTAGATGATGAGTGTATTAAAGATGTTGAAAAAACATTTTTATTGAAGACAGTTTTTAACTCCCAGGATGACACCAAAGTCAAGAATGGTTCAAAAAAGGCAAAGAGATGTTGTGGCTGGATCATCAGAACAGTCAATATGGTGGAGGGTATTGTAGTCAAAAGTGGCAAAGATCAAGTTGGACAAGTCTTAGCTAAGATAATTAGCAAGTAAATAGTGAGATTCTAGGTCTGCAGGATGCCCACCATGGAGGCTTTCTTCCCTCCCTCCTTCCTTCCTTCCATCCTTCTTTTCCTCCCTCCTTCCTTCCTTCCTTCCTTCCTTCCTTCCTTCCTTCCTTCCCTCCTTCCTTCCTTCCCTCCCTTCTTCCCTCCTTCCCCCCTTCCTTCCTTCCTTCCTTTCCTTCCTTCCTTCCTTCCTTCCTTCCCTCCCTCCCTCCTTCCCTTTCTTTCCTTCCCTCCTTCCCTCCCTCCTTCCTTCCCTCCCTCCTTCCTTCCTTCCATCCTTCTTTCCCTCCCTCCTTCCTTCCTTCCCTCCTTCCTTCCTTCCTTCTTTCCCTCCCTTCTTCCCTCCTTCCCCCTTCCTTCCTTCCTTCCTTCCTTCCTTCCTTCCTTCCTTCCTTCTTTCCCTCCTTCCTTCCTTCGCTCCCTCCTTCCCTCCTTACTTCTTTCCTTCTTTCCCTCCTTCCTTCCTTCCTTCCCTCCCTTCTTCCCTCCTTCCCCCCTTCCTTCCTTCCTTCTTTCCTTTTTTCCTTCCTTCCCTCCTTCCTTCCTTCCCTCCCTTCTTCCCTCCTTCCCCCTTCCTTCCTTCCCTCCTTCCCTCCCTCCCTCCCTCCTTCCCTTTCCTTCCTTCCCTCCCTCCTTCCTTCTTTCCCTCCTTTCTTCCTTCCCTCCCTCCTCCCTTCCTTCCTTCCTTCCCTCCCTCCTTCCTTCCTTCCCTCCCTCCCTCCTTCCTTCCTTCCTTCCCTCCCTCCTTCCTTCCTTCCTTCCCTCCTTCCTTCCTTCCTTCCTTCCCTCCCTCCTTCCTTCCTTCCTTCCTTCCTTCCTTCCTTCCTTCCTTCCTTCCTTCCTTCCTTCCAAAGGATAAAAAGGATTTAAAGCCACTCGAGAGGCTGGATGACCTAATTCATGGAATATTGGACTTGAAATCAGAAATAATCAGGTTCAAACTTCACTACTGATACTAACAAACTATATGAACTTGACCAAGTTTGTGTTACATATAAGTCTCCAAAGTTTACCTTCTAAGTTATAGATGAACTCTAATCTGCATTACTGTAGGGTATTGCCACACTGATGGAAATCAATTTCTATAGCATAAAATGATTGCATAGGTTTGCTAGACGGCATTTTAAAGATTGTAACTACATTATCAGTCAGTCAGTAACATTTATTAAGCACCTACTATGTGTCAGGCACCGTGCTAAGTGCTGCTAAGTGTTATTATCCCCATTTATAAGCCTGGAGTTGAAGCCAAGGGAGACCAGTTGACTTGACCATGGTCATGAAGCCATCTGAAACTTGCATCCTTATCTCCTCTCTCCAAGCTCCATGGTCATTAGTAAAACGCCTTAACATGGAACACAGATCAACATGGCATCCCCACATTTGGAAAGGTTGAATGTGTAACCCTCCAAGAACTCCAACTCAGTGACTGAAATCTCTTGAGTTAACTCCCTAGAATATAATGTGACTTGTACCCTGATTGTGCCGTCTACTGCCCAAGACAAAGCCAATGAATCCCAATGATTAGGCAAAGCCCAGGTTAAGGGGAAGGGCAATACTCCAAGCAGGGCATAAGAGCCATATTTCAAAATGGAAAGAGAACCAGTGTAAACCAGCATGGCCCAGATTGACACCAGAATGTCTCACTGCTGAGATGAATAGAAAGTCTGGTTGCTGACTTGGGAACCCTGGTACCATGGGAAGAGCACCTTGCAGAGCAAAGATTTGGAGCTGGGAAATTGATATTCAATGACAACTACAACAACAGTGATAAGAACTAGCTTTAAGATTTGCAAAGTGCTTTACATAACTGTTCACCTTTGATCCTGTGAGGTAGGTACTATTATTATCCCCATTTAGCAGAAGGGTTAAATATCCTACCCAAGGACACACAGCTAGTAAGTTGTCTGAGGCAGGATTTGGACCCAAGTCTTACTGATACCAAGTCCAGGACTCTACCCACTAAGCCACCTAGCTTTAAAGTCACAATGAAGTGATTGTGGCCATTTTTCTGACTCCACCCAATATCTGAAATCTTTGGTCTTTTATTTCTTTAAAAAACGTGGCTTGCATTCTCTTTTGTTGTTGCTGTTGTTTGGTCATTTTTCAGTCATGTTTGACTCTTCATGACCCCAGTTAGTATTTTCTTGGCAAAAATACTGGAGTGGTTTTCCTTCATTTCACAGATGAGGAAACTGAGGCAAATAGGGTTAAGGGTCACATAGTTAGTAAGTTTCTGAGGCCAGATATGAAATCAGGAAGATGAGTCTTCCTGACTCCAGACCCGGCACTGTCCACGCACCACCTAGCTGTCCCTTGTATTCCCTACTCTCTCCCCATTTGGACTTACCAGCGTGGTTATGGGAATAGTCCACCAAACTTTCAGACCGTCATCTGGTTAGATTCTTTTGTTAAGTAGTTTTAAGACCTAAAGCCACTCTTGGGGGTTTTGAAGAAATTAGAGTCAGAGTAGCATAGGAGTGTATATTTAATTTTACAAAATATTACAAAGAATATTACAAAATAATACAAAAACCCAATTGATGCACATAAATTTCTATTACCTGTAACTATTCCTAAAAGGGATGCCTTTTCCTTTACCTTTACCGTCCCAAAAAATAAAAAATATTCCCATCAAGGTAGAATATCTGAATTGTTGCCAAGTTTGCACTTCAAAAAACAAACAAACAGCAATAAAAACCACGGCAGCAGCCAAACTGCGAATGTCTACCTGATGGTGAATTTGAAATATTAGAGAAGACATTGTTCTCAGAAAAGTAATTTCTCTGCTCCAAGGTATTTCCCACCCACTCAGGGGTTGGGGATAAGGAGTGGAAGAATGGAAAAGAAATGATGATTTTCTTCTCTCTGCTATAGGGGCCAGGTATGAGATGATATTAGTAAACATGACCCCTTTCCTCAGGCAGATTTGTAACTAAATCAGAGGTATAACTTGGGATTCTGGCAAGTGCAGTGAATTCCCAGGGGGTAGGTGGCAGAAAATACTTCACTTTTGTTAGGTACAGTTGTGCTGATAAAGATAAAGAGATTGAACTGAACCCTGGAGAAACTGCCCCATGTCTTCAATCTAATGGCCAAGCAAGAAGCAGGGGAGTTCAGTGGGGAGACGGCAGCTGGGGCAGGGGCACAGCCTGGAGAGAAAAGTACATCCCAGCTGAGGAACACCTTGGGAAGGGCATCCTGCAATTAGCTTTCTTACACCAGATGAGGAAATGAGACAGTCAGACAATGGTACAGATGCAGAACACTAGACCATCAAGTGTGGGAAGGAAAGAGAGAGGAGTCATGATCCCTCAAATGCTAGCACCCTGAGACAGGGCTCTAGTCACCCTGCCTTAGTTGCAGCTCTGGGCTAACTAGAGATAGCCTATATGGGAAGTGACCCAGGGCCAACACACGATGTGCAGTTTTATTGATAACTGAAGAACTTCAAGAACTCTCAGATGGTCAGGCAAATGAGGCCAGGAGACTGTTAGAAAGCTATCAGCTTGGAAAAGGAGAAGCCAGAGTACTTGGGTAACTTGAATCAGAGTCCTGAGTCCATATTGAGTTTCATAATGTAAAATACATTATCAAGAGTCTTGGTAGCCAAATTCTTTAAAAATTTGGCCTATTTCTATCTCTAAAGAGAAACCAAATGACAGAGACAGAGAGAGACAGAAAAAGACAGAGATTTATATTGTACTGAAAATATAGTGCATATGAACTGAACCCTTTCTTAGAAACATTTTTTTTCTCAATGACAAGTAAATTAACTGGATTATAATACAGTCACTGTGGTTAAACCCTTAAATGTGGGGAGACTTTGACTGCCACAGTATACCAGGTAGGTCATATACCTATCAAATATCTTTTAAAGATTAATTGGGAGAAGTTCCAATTCTGTCTGAAACATACTTTGTGTTTCTGATTTTAGATAAATATGTTTTTAATATTCATTTGGTATTTATTAAACACACAATGGCTTCCATATTAAACCAAAATGGAAAGCACATTTATTTTGCAAGTGAATATTAACCCGACTCAAAGCTGCAGAGCCCCAGTTTAAAAAAATCAGAAGGGGATGTTTATTAAATAAGTCGTATGTAAAATTTAAAAAAAAATGATAAACTGCTTTGTCACTATTCGTTTATCAGAAGTGAGTTATCCCTTTCCCCTCTATCGTCAGAAAAGATTATCTTAAACTAATGGACACTTGGGGTTTTCTCACTGATCCAATTCCAAATCTCCAAGGCCAAAGCTCTTGGTTCCATATAAGCTTCACATGGGGACCTGGAGCCAACTTTACTCCTATATGGAGACAGCAATCATACTTGGCAGGGCTCCCCAGAGAAGGCAGAAAACCTCTGGGAACATGGAGATCCATTATGGGTCAGGTCTCTTTGCCCTCTCCAGCAGAAGCTGTCCCTTTCACTGGAGGCCAAAGTCATGTTTCTTTCAAGAGGAGTGGAGCCTTGGAGCTGCTCCATCTTTGGAAACGTCTTTGAGTGTTATCTGGAACCAAGTCTGACCACACTGTTGTATCTGCTCGCCGCAGAGTACTTCTGATCTCCGTACATGTGCCTGTTGTAAGTAATGGCTCTGACTTCGGGATCAAGTTTTCCCTCTGACCACAGAATAGGGGGCTGGAACATTTCAGTGGTTCAAACTGTAATCTCCTCCAAGGCTATGTAGCTTTTCTTTTCTTTTCTTTTCTTTTCTTGTTTTAAGAGAAAGAAATGGAAAAAAATCTTTAAAGATTAAAAATGCCCCTTTATTTTTAAACAATTTGTTAGACATTTATTGGAAAGCAAAGAGTAGGCAAAGGAAATTGTACTGGAATTGCTCTCTCAGGGAATAGTTTGATTAGCTATTACATTTAATTGAAATAAGGAAATATAGCTTAGGCTTTGCTGTCATTTGGTTGCTTCAGTCATGTCCAACTCTGCGTCACCCTATTTGAAGTTTCTTGGCAAAGATCCTGAATTGGTTTGCCACTTCCTTCTCCAGCTCATTTTACAGATGAGAAAACTGAGGCAAACAGGGTAACGTAACTTGCCCAGGGTCACAGAACTAGTAAGTATCTGAGACCAGATTTGAACTCAGGAATAGGTTGTGTTTGTCCTTTGTTTTCAAAGAGTACCATGACATCAGAGAAATGATGACATGACTTGCAGTTAACTTTGATTTGAATGAGGGAGGGCTGTGCAAGGTCACCAGCCTCACTTTTTCCTCCAGAGCCATCATGGGTCCAGTGGCCAGATATTCATCAGGATGACTGGAGATGATGCAGGATGCAATGGGAGACCCTGACCCTTTTAGACCGGTGCCTTTTCATTTACTCACCTAGAGTGAAGTAATGCCCATTCAGTGAATAGTCCTCTTTAAGAAGTGAGTCAAGGGATGGCCCCTTTAATTAGGAAAAATAAATGTAAAAATCAAGCTGGGAGGGGAAAACCTTCAGGGTTGCTGTTCCAAAGAGAAACAGTTACTATTGACATTCACTGTAAAGCAGGAGGGCCCAAAACACAGCCATTAAAAGTGGAGCTCAGGCAGGGACTTACCGTGGTCCAATCTATGAACTTCAGAGTGCACTAGGTTTAAAGTTTTGTGAGAAAGAAAGGAAGGGAGGGAGGGAGGAAGGAAGGAAGGAAGGAAGGAAGGAAGGAAGGAAGGAAGGAAGGAATGAAGGAAGGAAGGAAGGAAAGAAAGAAAGAAAGAAAGAAAGAAAGAAAGAAAGAAAGAAAGAAAGAAAAAAAAGAAAAAGAAAGAAAAGAGGGAAGGAAGGAATCTATCCAGTAAACCCCAAGATAAGTGGGCAATTCTTCTGGCCATCAAAATTTACCTTCTTTTGGAGAGGAGAAGGAGAAGGAGAAGGGGAAGGGGAAGGGGAAAGGGAAGGGGAAGGGGAGAGGGAAGGGGAAGGGAAAGGGGAAGGGGAAAGGGAAGGAGAGGGTTACACACCACCTAGCTTCCCCCTTAGCTTAGGTGAAGTACAATAATTCATTGTTCAGTCTTTTCTCACTTAAAACTTTTAAGATGAGTTCCGAAGAGAGATTTTGCATCAATGAACCTGAGTTCCTGACTTTGGCTGTCACTTCCTTTGTTGGTTTCCTCATTTATAAAAACATGGCATTGGATTAGTTCATCTCTAAAATCTCTTCTGGCTCTAAGTGTTATGATATGATAAAATGGAGAAATTTATTTCAGAAGGTGGAATTTTACAGGAGTCAACAAGTGGTATGTAATTTGATACTCTGTGCCAGCACTGGCCTGGGTGTGATGATGATGATGATGATGATGATGATGATGATGATGATGATACAGACTTCATCTTTAAGTATACATATGAAATAACTGGACTAGCAGGATGAATTAACACACTTAGTATGACTTTGTTCAAGCCATATCTGAGCACCCTGTTAAGTTCAATACCCTTTTTAGGAAGAGCATTAAAAAAACTGGTATGTATTCTCAGATGAGTGACCAGAACAGTGAGGGGAATAGAATCCATGTCATGTAAGCATTCATGGAAATCCCTGGGAATGTTTAGTCTGGGGAAGAGATTTATAATGAATTAGACTTTTTCTACTTGGTCCAAAATGGCAAAATTGAGGACAAAGAGTAGAATTTTCAGAAAGACAGAATGAAGATTGGGATAGGGAAAATTTGCTAACAATTAGAGCTATCCAAATGGCTTTCTCTGGCAGTAGCCTAGAGACACTCAGAGAAACCTCCATGGAGATCAGACTATATCTGGGACTTAATGGCAGAATAGGATTTGGATTGTCATAATGGGGGAATCATACTAGGTAGTGGAAATGGGATAAGCTAAATCACAAAAGGAAGAATACTCAAGGAAGGAAACATAATATAGGAGAAAGAACACTGGATTTTGCCTCAGAAGTCACAAGTTCAAGTCTGAGAAATTCCATGCATAGAAATGCCATCGAGGAGGAGATCAGTAAAGGCATCCTTCATCCCTTTGGTTTCTCTCATGAGACTCTCTTGAATTGGTTAATTCCTAGATAAAAAGATGAACACAGATGAAGTTTTTGTTTCAGCCCTTTTAGTATATCTTCCATAGTCACTAGTGGATAGATATTGAGAGAAATACAACAGATGGGGCTTGTGAGCTATAATATTCTTCAAAAACCCCACAATCCCTCAGGGTTACTCCAAGAGCCTTGATTGGGAGCAGTTGACATTATCTGGGAACCTAACCTGCTAAAGTGAGGGGGGATTGGGATAGTAGGTCCAGAATCTATATGAATTATGCCTGCCTACCTACATATATACATACCTATAGATAGATATAGATATATCTATGTCTTGATGAAGATATATAGAAATGAATATATATGTGTATACACATATACATATATGTACACATACACACTTACATCTATACGTATATGCACATATATGCATACATCTACATACACATACATACATACATACTTACATCTATATGCATATAAACACATATCTGCATACATCTACATACACATACATACACACATATATACATACCTATAGATAGATAGTTATATCTCCATCTAGATACAGATATATAGATACACACATATATGTGCGTGTATATACATACACACATATATACATATATACAGACATATATATACATATACATACACATACACACACGTATATATATTTACATCTATATGCATATAGATACACATGTATACATCTACGCAAATCTACGTACACGCATATATACATATGCATATGCATATGTATATACACACAATATACATACATACATATGTATATATGTGTATATATATACACACACATATACACACACACATATGTTTGTTGCTTTTCCTAACAGAATGTTAACTCTCATTTTGTCTTGGTCTATCTCCAATGCTTAGAATAGTGCCTAGTGCATTGTAGGTCAAATTAAGCCAAGTCAGCAAGTTGACAAGAATCTGTTTGCTTTATGCAAAGGGCTGTGAGAAAACACTAGGTGTTTAATAAATGCCAGCTGGTTGATTAAATAGATCTTGTCTTATAGTCAATGTTTTATTAGCCCAAGTACTTTCACGGGAGCTGAGGGCTCTTTACCTTTTCCTTTTTGTTCTACAAATATAAACATGGAAAGTCTTTTAATCTGCTTCTGAGCAGGAAGGAAGTGTATACAAAAAGGTACCAAGAGGTAAATTAAGGAAAGCCGAATTTGGACCTGAATTGGAATCTTGGCTCTGCTATTTACTTACACCCTGTGTGCTTTCTGGCAGGTCAGTATCCTCCCTTGTCCTTCATTTTCCCCATCTGTAAAATGGGGGCTGGAATAAATCACCTCAAAGCTCCTGCTAGCTTCTTATCTGTGATCCTATGAAGTTGATGCTCCCAGGTAAGCCCAAGGTGAGCCAAAAAGAGTGAGAGCCATCCCCCAAACCTAGCCTGGCTTTCATAAACCCAGAGCTTTGCTCCTGGACCACAGGTTACATGTGTGCTTGTTGTGCAACAGAAATCAATGCACAAGTCAACTAAGTTCTTTGGGCCTCAGTTTCCCATTCTGCAAAATGGAGGTTGAATTAGATAAGTCATTTCTGTCATTTTGACTTTTCTGAACAAAGATAAGGTCAGGAAATTGTAGAAAATGTTTCATATTGGTGTCATTCATAGAAGATGGAAATCCACTGTAGGTTCTTAGTTGGGAAATAATCATGATAAAAGCACTATTTAAAGAAAAGTAATTCATAAAAAGAGAAAAACTAAAAGTGATAAGACCAGTTAGAAAAACATAATAATGATTCAGGTGGGATATGATATGGGTATTAATTGGCAGGGATGACAATAATAATAATTATTAATAATAATAATGAAAATAATTAATAATTATTTATATAGTACTTACTAGGTGCCAGGCACTGTGTTAAGTGCTTTACAATTATCTCTCACAGCAACCCTGAGAGGTAGGCATTATTATTATCCCCGTTTTAAAGAGGAGGATCCTGAGGCAAATAGAAGTCATGTGACTTACCCAGGGTCACTCAGTTAGTGACTTTCTGAGGCTAGATTTGAAATCAAATCTTCCTCACTCGAGTTCTCGCACTCTACCCACTGTGCCAACTAGCTGCTCACAATAAGAAGGGATGAGAAGAGATAAATTAGCACTTTCTTGGAACTAAATCTCTTCTGCCTTTAAAAATTAAACTCCTCAAAGGATTGAACCAGCTACCTACCAGCTGGAGTGTTGAGCAAACAAACAAAACAGTAAATTTGGTTCATTCTCTCAAGGAGTTTGATTTTAAAACACGGGAAAGGCAAAAGAACCAAAGGATAAAGAGGGTCTAGTGAAAGACTGGTTTTCTGTTGGTTTGGTTTGGTTTCCTTATTATTAGAGACAGGAACTGGAAGTGTAATTTCCTTTATTTAGGGAACTCCCAGAGGAAGAGTTTCCTTCTGCCAGATGGGCACCTTCTCTGAAACTTAGTTGCCTTTAACATCGATCAATTAAGTGGTCAGCCCAGAGTCACATGGCCAGTGTGTGTCAAAGGCAAGACTTGAACCCCAAGTTCTCCTGGCCCTTAGACAAGTTCTCCATCCACTATGGCAGATTGTCTCTCTTCTTCATAATATCAGAGCCTTTTCATGTTTGAAGGTCAAGGGATATGATAGGACAAATCTATTGAATAGCACCAGAGATGAGACAGTAGGATCTGGCTCTCCTTTACTTCTTGTAAAGTAACTGCTCCTGATGCAAATTCCCAAGTTTCCAGTTACACAATAGGAGGTTAGAAATGAAAAATAAAACAAAATTAATGAGAAGGCCTAGGATATATGAAACTTCATTCCAAAGTTGGCAAATCAATTAATCAATCAGGCTTCCAAGCTATGAGTCTGTGACTAAGTTTTGGTTTTAGAAATCTATCCACATTTTGTGGTTGTTATTTGGTCATTCAGTATCTGACTCTTTGTGACCCCGTATAGTGTTTTCTTGGCAAAAATGCCAGTGTTTGCCATTTCCTTCTCTGGTTGACTAAGGCAAACAGAGGTTAAATGACTCACACAACTGGTGAGTGTCTGAGGCCGTATTTGAACTTGGGTCTTCCTGACTGTAGGTCCAGCACTTTCTCCACTGAGCCCTGTAGCTGTCTCCATCAATATATATTTAAAAATTATTCTTAGATCAGAAATAAAGAACTCATTTCTTGAATTTAACATTTCTTCCCTTCCCAGGCCCCAGGGTGAGTGTACCTCCAAAAGTTCAGCCCTTCCACGCCCCTGAAAAGTTCATCCCTTCTCCCAGCTAGTGACTTCTCAACTGAGGTTTCCATCTCCCACCTCTCGCCTACCTCCAGGGTCACATTTCCAGCTGGGGATGTAGAGCAAACACATGGAAAGTCTCATTCACTCCCTCGATGAGTTTAATTTTGAGAAGGAAGAGAGATCCAAAGGATTAGGTGGGGTCAAGTGAAGGATTATTGTTGTTAATTTTTGTCTTAAAACTATTGGAACTTTTTGTATTTCATGGCAAAAAAAGAGAAACACTTAAGATCTTGGACGAGAGGAGATGAGTGGGAGCAAAGTGGTAAAAAAGAAAGCATCAGATTTAGAACTGAGATAAAGGTTTTAAACGTAGAGGAGACAAAAGACACCTTTTCTTCTGCTCCTACAAGAGTGAGAGGCTGGATTTTAGGGATGGGAGGAGGTGTGTTATGATGAAGAGAAGAGGAGATAGAGAGGCAGCAGACTGTAATGATAGAGTCTAGATTTAGAATCAAGAAGTCTTGGGTTTGAATCCAACCTCAGACACTTACTTGATGACCCCATTAACTTCTCTGGGCCTCAGTTTCCTTGTTTGTAAAATAGGTGGAGGGAGCAGACTCAATGAACTCTAAATCTATTAAGCCTGTGAACTAAGTGGTCTTAATTTCAGTGAAGGAAGGTGAATAATCATCAGCTGATAAATAAGAATGGGGGGAAAGGGATTTGAGGGTGAAAGAGAAGACTCTGAATAGCCATGGTGGGTAGTGTCAGAGCCAGGCAGTCTCAGAGCTGGATGGGAATGGAGAAGACCACCTAGTCCATTCTCACTTGAATAAGTGTCCCTTCAGCATCCTATCCAATAAGTGATTATCCAGCCTTTGAGCCAAAAGGGAGTGATTTCTACTGAAATTAAAATTTCCCTACTCACAAATAAGGTGTGAGTTTTGACAATCCCATATTTTGCTCGGCTGTCACGTGGAATCACATCTGGAGATTCCTTTCTCTTTGTATGAGAACAGAGTAACCCTGTCTTGACTGTTCTTTTCCCAGAGTGGAAAACATGTGAAGGCCTTTGGCCTTCTACCCAGGAAACAGGGATGGAATGTCTTGGGATCAATCACTTTGAAAGATGCATAGAGTATTTTGGGTTGGCTGGCAACATAAGAGATCTACTTCTGTTCTAGGGTCACGTGTAGGCTTGGCCTTGGGGAGAAAAATATGAGAATGAGCTCAACGGTATCTCCTTTATTTTCCTCTTATACTTCATGAAGGCAATTTGAAGAATCAGGCTTGGTGTTTCTTTGGAGTAAGACTGGGTCTCTTCTACATCATCATTCCCCAGAATTACTGTCAAGTCCATTATACATGGTGTGAAGGAGTATCCTGAAAGCAACTGGTTTGGATTAGAACAATACTTTATTGCTGGAATTTCCTACAGCTTGGCTCATTCCTTCTCATATATTAGAAGAGTTTTCCTCCCCAGCATTGCTGTTGAGAAAGATCTGCAAACCTTCCCACTGAGACAAATTATTTTGTTTTCAAAGTAAGTTGCATGACACTCTCAAAGTTACCAAGAAAAAAAAACCAATCACTTATTTTAATAAATATTTCACCACTCCTTTTGAAGATGTTAACAGTAGTCCCCAATCTAGCTCAGCTTTGTTGTTGGCAGTAGAGATGGCTCACAGAAAAGTCCAACTTTCTCCCTCCCCTTGCCCCCAAAACTTACATCTAAGTTCTTCCAATATTATTAACCCCATAGAAGGCTTTCTGAAAGAAGAACCAGGATCAAAGTAGCTGCAATTTCTGGAAAACGGAAAAGCTTCAATGTTGAAAAGAAGCAAATTACTAAGATATTTTCCACTCTCTGTCTCTGTCTCTGTCTTTCTCTTTGTGTGTGTCTGCCTGCCTATTTGTCTATCTCTCTGCCTCTGTCTTTCTCTTTCTGTGTGTCTTTCTCTCTATCCCTCTTCTCTTTCTTTGTCTCTGTCTGTTTCCGTGTCTCTGTCTCTCTCTGTGTCCTTGTGTCTCTCTTTCCCAACATCTATCCCTCTCCCTCATCCTGTCCTTCCTCCTCCTCCCTCTCCTTCCTTCTTCCCTCTTCCTTCCTTCCTACCTTCCTTCCTTCTTTCCTTCCTCCCTCATCCTATCCTTCCTCCCCCTCCCTCTCTTTTCTTCTTCCCTCTTCCTTCCTTCTTTTCTTCATTCCTTCCTCCCTCCCTTCTTTCCTTCTTTCCTTCCTCCCTTCCTTCCCTCCTTCCTTCCTTCTTTCTTTCCTTCCTTCCTTCCTTCTTTCCTTCCTTTTTTCCTTCCTTCTTTCCTTCCTGTCCCTCTATCCTCCTCTCTCAATGTTATGTATGTTTCTTTCTGTCTCCCTTTGTTGCTGTGTTTCCTCCCCTCTGTCTCACTCTCTCTGTGTCTCTGTCTCTGTGTCTGTCTCTCTGTCTTTGTCTCTGTGTCTCTCTCTGTCTCTCTCTGTCTCCATCTCTATCTCTGTCTCTCTCTCAATGGGGCTCCCAGCTTTCCTACAAGGTAAAGCCTACTGCTTCTCTTAGTAATCTCCTGACCTCCAGAAAAATAACCTCTAGATGGTATGGAAATTAAATGAAAGGGGTAGATCAGACAACCTTCTGAAGTCCCTCCCACTCTAAAGCTATGATCCTAAGAGTTGACAACTAATAAAAATGCAAAGGATATGTGAGGGAGAAGGAAGAGTCAAGGGTGACTGTCATTTCAAACCTCAGTTTCCTCAACGCAAATAGAGAAGTTTGGACCACTATCTACTCTATGTGACCTTTCCTCATTCCAACACACCTCCCAGATGCTAGTGTCTTTGCCCACAAATCATCTTGTATTTATTTCTATGTATTTTATATGTTCAAAAAAATACACATAATCTCTACTGATTAGAGTGTGAGCTCCTTGAGGGCAAGAATGGGTTCCTTTTAGTCTCTGTTTCCCCAGCCCCTCTCTTAGTGCCTGGTACATAACAGAAACCTAATAAATACTTGGTGATTGAAACACTTGAGGAGGGGAGGATTTGGAGGGAAATATTGAGTTCTATTTTGCACATATAGAATTTGCAATGTTTATGAGATGCCCAGGAGGACCTCATCCAGCAGCCTGGGCATAAATAGAGCAAGCATTGACCTGACTCTCTCAGAACTCTCTAATTTTTCCCTATTACAACATCCCTTAGCCTCCAAATGTTTATGTGATTTCTCTTTTTCTCAGTTTTACACATATATGCAAATTAGCTGAAGTATCCATTATACCTCTAACTCTGGAGTTCATAACAAGATGCTCTATCTCTTTGGCGGCCTTGAAATTTCTTTTTTTTAATGTTCACATCTCTGTAGTAATCAAATAAATGATCTTTCTTTGACTCTTTATCTTTGTCCCTACACAAGTAAGGCATCCCTCCACCCAGGTGGTAAAGAGGATGATATCCTTAAATCTTCACCACAGATCATTGCCTCTCTCAAAATGTCCAAATCCCATCTGAAAGTTGTACTTCTTCATTCACATATATTTATATTAAAATAAGGTCCTTTTCTGCTCATATTATGCATCACAATGTTCATACATTAACAATATCTTATATCCATCATTATATTTTTTTAAAATTTACACAAAATACCTTTCCTGCCTTTTTCATCCTTCACTGTTCCTTATGGAAAAGTCTTTAAAAGATGGTGCCTATGACATAGCAGGTGCTCTATGATGATTGATTAGTTTAATGTATGCCAAGACTGAAGTGGAGGGAGTGTTGGTGCATGATTTTTTGTTTGCAGATGGTTGTGCACTCAATATAGCCTCTGAAGCTGAGATACAACAAAGTATGGATCCCTGCTGCTTGTTAATTTTGGCCTAACAATTAACACCAAGAAAACACAGGTACTCCAACAGCCAGTGCCACACATGGAACCATCGGTTAGAGCAAATGGAGAAGTTTTTAATGCTGTGGACAAATTCACTTACCTTGGTAGTGTGCTTTCCAGGGGTGTACACATTGATAATAAGGTTGACACATGCATTGACAGAGCTAGCTGTGTTTGGGAGGCTCCGAAGGAAAGTGTGGAAGAGAAGAAGTATATATCTCATATGAGCATATGCATATGTATGTATTTATTTGTGTGTATATATTCCTCTTTTCTAGACTTCAAGCAGAGCCCAATAACCACTTGGAGACTTTAGGATATAAGCATCTTGAGAGCAGGGATCCTCCCATTCTTTCTCTTTGTACCCCTATTGCCCATCTCTGTACCTGGCACATAATAGATGCTTAATAAATTTTGCTTCATTAATGTGGTCTTGGTCCAGTCAATTCACTTTTCCAGGCCTCAGTTTCCTCATCTGTAAAATGAGAGGATTGGGTCAAATGATTTTTAAGACCCTTTCCAGCTCTAACACTATATCTCTTCCTCCCAGTGTATATATTATTTTTATATTTCTTTTCAACTATGTAAGATACTATATTAAAACAAATTTGTTAACTGTATTTTAATTTCCTCCCATTTGAATGAAGATGTTTTATTCACTTTTTAATCAATATTGCATTCTTCATCTTTGTCACCTTCATTGTTCTCTTCCTCCTAATCATCCTATAACATGTAATTTCCACTACCATAATAGTACAATTATGGCCTGCTTTCAGCTTCTCGGCAAAACCAATTTGAGAGGGAAAAAATGTAGCCCATATCCGGGCCAACAGGCTAAATGCTCTTCAGCCATTAAAAATATGCATTAGAGGTATATGGGATTTCTTCCACATTAAGTATTCTGGGAATGATCACAACACAAAATTATAACATTTACAGATTCATAGCCAAGGTAGAATTTGCATAAAGAAACAAAAGCTTGACATTTGGAGAAAATGTGGGAGGGGGATTTGCCACATTAGTTTTCTGATCTGGAAACATGGTGATGTGATCATTTCACTGCCTTGTTTGGAAATCTCTAATGACTTCTAACAAAATATACCACTCAAGGAACATACCATGTGCAAGTAATAATAGGTAAATGAAACAGATCGACCTAGGGCCTTAGCTTTGCCATTGAGTTTCTATTGGAACATTATTAAAACAAGATTAATCTCCCAGAATATATTTTTTCTAATAACGATATTTTCACCACTTGAGAGATTTCAGCCTCATCAGCATGATATTTTGCACTTTGATAAGAAATTGAATGAATTTTCCAATATCTATTGGCTTTTGCTCATTGGTGCTCATTACTTTAAAACTCAAATAGCTAATTACCTTTTCTTTCTAGAAAGTGAACTAAAAATCTTCAATATCCTAAAGAGATGGAAGAAAGCAAAAATTACTGTATAAAGTGACTGGCTCTTGTCTGCCTGGGTCGGTCTGACAGACATGTTGTGTCTGTCACATTTATTCTGCAAACTGGAGGCTGCAACCTGAAAATAGAAGGAAGAGGGATTATGATCAGGCAGAAGAAAAGCCCTATCCTTCATTCAATAACACATAGTTCAGGCAAGCTGTCAAAACAAGATGGTGGAGCTCTACCCCTCACACACTACAGAGATGTTGTCAAGTCATTGAACTGGAAGGAGTAGAAACGAATAGGTGATGATGGCATTAGGGGAAGCAGTTGTCATTGTGGAGGTTGCTCAGTGCTTTCCTTCCTTGTTAAGACTCAATGCTAGCAAATCCCCTACTAGTCATTCCCGACCTGGGTGCTTGTTGCTGCTTGCTTGGGGACAAGCTAACTTTAAGAGAAATTAAGAACAACATTTGCCATACTGTGTGAATCGTAGTCATGGAATTGGAAACCTACTTTCTTCTACTTTGTGGGGTTGATATGGACCCAACCTACTTAGGCATGAGTTCTAAGAGTAGTATTTTCTTTTTGTTATCACTCAGGGATCCTGTCTCAGGATGCTTCTTGTGTATATGTCTCTATAGATAGCTGCAGAGGACTGGAAATCTGGCCTAAGATGATCAGATAAGCAAAGGGAAAAGAGGTTAATGAGAATTGTCCCAAGAATGGAGAGGGGAATACCACTAGCTTTTGTGTGAGAGCAGTTCTGGGATGTTCTTTATCTCTTTATTGTGGTTTGTCCTTTGTTCTCGAAGAGGATAATTGCATCAGGAAGATGATGCCATGACTTGCAAGTGAATTAGATTTATTAGTGTGCTATTAGAAGTAGCTGAGGCTGAAGTCAGGAAGACCTAAGTTCAAATTTGGTCTCAGACATTAGCTGTGTTACCTTGGACAAGTCACCTTACTTCTGTCTTTCTTCATTTTATTATCTATAAATGAGAATAATAATAGCACCTGTATCCCAGGGTTGTTTTTAGGATCAAATTAAATCATAGTAAAGTACTCTTAACACAGTGCCTGGAAAATTGTAGGCACTAAAGAGAAGCTTGTTTCATTTGGGGGAAACACCAAACCAAGATTGACAGACCCATCACATTGACTGAGTGTTATCTCCTTTATGTAAAGAAGGCAGGAGGCAGACATAATTCCAGGTTCATGGATTTGGAAGTGAAAGGGACCCTAAAAGGCATCCAGCTGTATCATTTTACAAATGCGGAACCTGAGAGAGGTCAAGTAAGGATCTAGGGTCACACAGTTAAAAATTGTCTGGGGCAGCATTTGAACTCAGCTCTTCCTGATTCCAAGACTAGTACTTCATCTACTGGACCAACTGGCTACCAAGATCTGAGTCCTAGTCCTGGACCTGCCACTATCTGGTATGATCTTGGGGAAGTCCCAATCTCTGTTGGATTTGGTTTCCTTAACAAAAAAACTTAACCAGATCTGTCAGGTCCCTGCTACCTCTAGAATATTATATATTTTGTGTTTTGTGCTTTAATGGTCTTAAAATCTGTAATCTTATTAATGTGCAGATTATAACCCCTTCATGCCTTTCATTTCTTGCAATTTTTGGCCATGCATTCTCATAAGTCTTCGAGTTGAAGGAGTCCCTGGGGAATTCTTAGCCCTCACTACAGATAAATCCACCCTGTTTTCCAATATCCATAAGGGATAGCTATATGCATAGAAAGAACACCAAAGAAATGAATCTCATTCATAGGCCACTTGCTGACATATTATAGAATTTTATGGCATGCAATTTTTTATTACTGTCACATTTTCAGTCATCAAGCATTTTTTCTCCCTGCCACCCCTCCATCTATAAACATGTTGAAAAAGAAAGAAAAAAAAAGAAAATACTTGTAAAAAATAAGTATTGCCAAGCAAGACAAATTCTTGTGTTAGCAGTGTCCCAAATGTGTCTCATGCTGCATATTAGCCTATTGCTTCTCTGTTAGGAGGTGGAGCAATCCATCGCTGGTCACCTAAAATCAGGATTAGTCATTGTGGTGATGAGAGTTCTTAAGTCTTTCAGAAGTGTTTCCTTTTTACAATGTTACAATGCTATCCTCCTCATTCTGCTCACTTTGCTCTGCATCAGCCCTTTGAAGTCTTCCCAAGTTTCTCTGAAATCACCTCTTGCTCTAGTTCTTATATCCCAATATCATTCTATTACATTCAGGTACTATGATTTGTTCACAGTACTCTTGGTTTTCAGGTCCTTTCTGACTCATAAAGATTAACTATAAAGACTTTTGTGCCTATAAGACTTTTTTCCTCTTTCTTTGATTTCTTTGGAATATAGACCTAGTCATCTATCACTCAGGGAATGAAAACTGAGGCAAGATATGTTAAGTGACTTGGCCAGGGTCACACAGATAGGAAGTGTCTGAGGCAGTATTTGAACTCAGGTCTTCATGACTCCAAGTCCGTCACCCCACCCTACCCATTATCACTGAGGCCCAGAGAAGAGAATTGACTTACCTAAAATTGTGCATTTACAGCCAAAGTCTTGATGGGGATTCAGTTTTCTTGACCAGCCCTAAGCTCAGTTCTTCCTGTTGTTTACCGGACTTTGTGGTTTTTAAACTTTAAAGAATCTAAAATCAAGGAAGATCAGTTAAGCTATTAACACCTTTATTCAATGAAAAAACCTTTTCTCCTAAAAGTCACCATCAATCTTTTTCAGTCTGGTGCAGTAGATAGAGTTGTGGACCTGGAGTCAGGAAGACCTGAGTTCAGATCTGGCCTCAGACACTTACTAGCTGTGTGCCCCTGGTCAAGTCACTTCACTCTGTTTGCCTCAGCCTCCTCATCTGTAAAATGAGCTGGAGAAGGAAATGGCAAATTACTCCAGTATCTTTGCCAAGAAAACCCTGAATGGGGTCATGAAGAGACAGACACAACTGAAAAATGATTGACTGAAAAATGAAGGGTTGGATTTTAAGATCTTTAAGGTCCCTTCCAGCTTCAAATATATATTTCTGTTAACAGAGGAAGGGTTCAAACCTGGGTCCTCTGACTCCAAATCCAGCACTTTTCACCATACCATGTTGCCTGCATATCACCTTTGTGGCTTTTAAAGTAAGTGTGTCTACAGAGAAGAGTTAATTTACTTCTAAAAACATAAAATGTGCATGTTTGTAACTTGCCTTCTGCATCATATTGCAGACCACCTTGGAAGACTTCCATGGACCACCATTGGTCTGAAGACCACACTTAGACATTACTCATTTGGTTGAATTGGATCAAAAAGGGCTTCGGGTGCATAGTTTAATCTCAAAAAAACATACTAGGCAACATTCTGCCTCTTCACTTTCTTCTATCAATGAAGACAGAAAGCCGTGCCCCCCTCCCCTTCCAATTTTTAAATTAGAACCAAGCTAAATTAGTTCCTTGTGTTTTCGGCTTTTGTGGCTCATGCTATGTAAGAATAGAAATGAATAATAAAAGCAAAATGAAGACCAACCAGAAACACACACACACACACACACACACACACACACACACACAATGCACACACAGGATGGAAACAAAAATAATTAAATCTCTCCATTGTCAAGAGGCCAGAACCAAAAAAAAAAAAAATGAAGCCTCCTTCTTTTATGCCCTACCTCTCCCAGCATTTGCAGAGGTCGTATTCTTTAGCCAAATATTACTTTGTATTGTGGCTAAACTACTTGAAGGCTTTTGTTCAAAGGTTTACTCCTCATTTCGAGTTGAAGCCACAAAATGCCTTCAAAAGAACAAACATAATTAAGTTAGAGGAAAAGGCTGCCTGCTGCTGCCTCTCCTGGAGTTCATCATTTCCAAGAATGGCCCTCCTCAAAATAGCAGATGTTTGCCGAGTAAGAGCAGAGGTGTAGGTCTCTTCTAAGAAAATATCTTCCTGGAAAAAAAAAAAAAGGTGGAACATCTCTTCTTTTAACTAAGGAGTCATTTGGGTTTGTCTCTTCTACTCCTCCCCTCACCGTGTTTGAAGGCAATTGAATACAAAATGTGGATTCCAACTCTTCAATCCCACATGGTTTGCCTTGTACTTACTTGCACCAAGATCCTTATGACTTTACTTCCTCCCTCCATCCTTTCACTCCTCCAGGTGGGATGGTTTGTTCTTTGAATGAGACCAGAAGATTTGTTCTCCCATCCATCCCTTCTCCACACAACCTCTCCATGTGATGGATGTGCTTGATTGAATATATTGGCCATAGACCATTTTGAGGGAGTCCAGATTGTTTCTGCCTCCACCTTCTTCTCCACCCCAAATGAATGATGGGAAGGAGACCAGCATGAATGAACTCCAAGTGTACATAAGTTGAAGTAAGCAGAGTTTTTAAGTAGAAATGAATAATTTAGAGTTGGAAGCCGTTTAGACCTTTGAAGCCATCAAGTTCAACCACCTCATTTTATAGATGAGGAAACTGAGGCCCCAAAGAGATTATGACGTATCCAATATCACTAGGTAGGAGAGGTGGCATGGAGAAAAGAAGATTACAGAGAATACACACACACACACACACACACACACACACACACACACATAAACGAGAGAGAGAGAGAGAGAGAGAGAGAGAGAGAAAAAGAGAGAGAGAGAGAGAGAACAATAGAATATAAATAAGCTCCTTGAGGACAGAGACTGAGATTTTTGTTTTTTATCTTTGTGTTCACAATGCATATCATACCTGAGCATAGTTGATTAATAAATTATTAATAAATTAATAGTTCGGTCATTTTTTCAGTCATGTCTGACTCTGCGACCCCATTTGGAGTTTTCTTGGCAAAGCTAATGGAATGTTTTTTTTTTTTAATTTCTTCCTCCAGCTCATTTTATAGATGTGGAAATTGTGGCAAACGAGGTCAAGTAACTTACCCAGAGTAACACAGCTAGTAAGTGTCTGAGGCCAGATTTGAACTTGGATCTTCCTGACTCCAGGCTCAGCACTCTATCCACTGATACCCATATTGGTATCCCATGATCCAATGTGATATCCACTAACTCCCCAATTAATAAATGATTCTGTGATTAAATCAAGCTAAATTTGCAATTTTACAATTTATAATTTCTGGAAATTGTTCCTCTGATCCTTATAGCTGGCAATGATAGAGTGTGATGCTGTCCACAAAGTGCTTTTGATGTTTGATATCAGTTAATTCTCACAACCCCTAAATTACTATTTTTATTCTCATTTTAAAGTGATGTAACTAAGAGAGTAGAACTAGGGTCATAAAGCCAGCAAGCTGCAAAAGTAGGTCTTCATTCCTAGTTCTTCTGACTCTCAATTCAGCGCCTCCACCCATCTCACCTCCACTAGGGCAAGCTGCTTATATTTAGTCAACATGTATCTCTATATATTTATTGTGCCAGAAAGTAACTGAAGTGGGATTTCAGCCTAGGTCTGACTTAAACTCCAGAAAATTTAGGATTGTAAGTGGTATAATGTGTACTAACTCTAGAATCACAAGACCTGAGTTTAAATTCTTTTCTGATGGTCATTACCTATGTGACCTTGGGCAGGGTGCTCAATTTCCCTAAGCCTCCATTTCCTCATCTGTGCAAAAAAGGGAGAGTTAGACCATACGACCTCTGAGGTCCCTTCTAGCTCTAAATGTATGATCCCCTGATTCAATATGAGGCTCAAATACAGCATGTATCTATTCAGGTATATATGTGAAGGATCTGTGATTCCATCAGTCTGTGGAAGAAATCTCTCCACTAACACTAATCGACAACCTCTTCTATAACTTAGCAATGAGTCCTAGGGAAATGTCTTGGGAACAGGTGGCTTAGATAACTTGCTTATTGTCACCTAGGTAATAAGTGTCAGAGAGAGAATTTGAATAGAAATCTTCCTAACCTGAAACTAAGCTCTCTTTTTATATGTCAGGCTATATTTGTTTATGCATGTATATAATATGTCTAGGCAAGCAATCTATGCCATATCTTTTTATATTTATGTAATATGTAGTGAGATGATACATACCACTTAGCTCCATGATACCATCATGAAAAGATTTGTAACCTTCTGCTCAAGGTCCATTTCCATACAACTCTCTTCATTAGTGGAGGTTGATTGCTGAGTACTTGTCCACCTGAGTGAAGGGAGAAATTTGTGAGAACTTGGGAAGAGAAATCCTGGTCTTCTGGTTTCCAGTTTTAAAAGAGGAGACAAGTGTTATGGTAGTTAGGGTGGGACTTTTTTCCTGTTCTTCTCTTTTGGAATGCTAAGGCCATCAAGTGCCTTTAATGAGGCTTGCCTTTGTTTGAATGAGGCAGGTAAAGTGGGACCCTTTTGTCTTCTGAAGAGTCTTGCCTTTCAAATGTAATGGTAAGCAAAATGAGACTTTTTGGCTGTTTTTTTTTGTTTGAGTGCTTCTCAGCATCGAGGTAATCAAGTGCCCCAGGGCCCTGAGACATGTATGTAAGATCTGAGGTTGGCATTTTGTTTTGGGGCACATTCGTTGAAAGAGTGTTGGTGACAAGACTCTGGGTAGCCGTTGAAGCAGCTCCTCCAGCTTTGAAAAACCCAGATGTTGGTGCTTCTCTGGTAACTATGTATTGAGATGTTGGACAGACAGCTAGAAGCCTCTCTGTTTGCTTGTGTTATTTGCTCTGTTTATGTAACTTCTGCTTGTAATTTCTGTTGGTATTCTCTCTGAAGTTCAGGATACTGGCTTTTCCTCCTGAACTAAGTGGATGGCATATGTATGTTTAATTAAAGTAAGATTGTTAACCTCTTAAATTTGCTTTCCTTAGAAAAGCAGATCAAAAGACCTGTGCTAACAGCCCTTCGGTGTGCTGGTGTTGTTGGTCTTTCACCCCCACAATAGCTGCTAGCAACATTGTTGTTACAACAAGTGAGCAGCCACATCATCATCATCATCATCATCATCATCATCATCATCATCATAATATTTAGATATTTGACATGGTAGATAGAGCCCTGGGCTTGAAACCAGAAAGACTCATTTTTGTGAGTTCAAATCTAACCTCAGACACTTGCCAGTGGTATGACTCCGGGCAAGTCACTTAACCCTGTTTGCCTCAGTTTCTTCATCTATAAAATGATCTGGAAAAAAGAAATGAAAACCACTCTAGGATCTTTATCAAGAAAATCCTAAATGGGGTCACAGAGAGTTGGAAATGACTGAAAAATGGTCTAACCACCAATAATCTTAGATATTTACATAAATTTGGAAATTTATAACTCTAAGACCAGCAATTTCATTAGTGTAGTGAGTTCCAAGTGAAGAGTTTTTCTTTCCTACAAAAGTGTAAGTCTGTACTTTTTTTTTTCGGATTATAACTTCAGAAAGGTGACTGGGAATGTGAGAGGTTAACTGATTTGCCTAGAGTCACACAGCCAGTCTATGTTAAAGGAAGGTCTTGAATCCATGTCTACCTGATTTTGAGAGGAACCATATGTGTATATGCTTATGTATATAAATACACATATATACATGTGTCTACTAATATATACGCACAAATCCACATGCATATGTGTATATATACATGCACATGTATGTGTACCTATGTGCCTATACATACACATGTACATCTTGATGTGGACATGCAAGTGTGTGCCTAAGCTTCTCTGTGCCTTGCTATTACCTGAAATCAATTTGACTATGCAGCTTTGACTATTTCTAGCAATTTAACTTATTTTATCTCTTTCTCTTCCAGGTTGTAGGTACAAGGACTGATAGGATCAGGAAGTAGGAATCACAGCTCTAATTATAGAGGAAGCTGGTAATAGAGTCCCTCATACATGATAAACACTTAACGAATGCTTGTTGGATTGACTTGATTTGAAAGAGTATTGAATTTGAAATTAGGAAGGCCTGGGCTAAAATTCTGCAATCAAGCATTTACTAGTTGTTTGATACTGGGCAAATCATTGAACCTCTAAGGGCCTTGGGTTCTTCATGTTTAAAGTGAAAGAATTGGAACCAGTGACCTCTAAGGTTTCTTCCAGTTCTAAATCTATGATTCTCTGATCTTAGGCCCAATCAACAAGATGTTTATTCTGGCACAAATATGAGTTTGAGTGGCTGACGAATAGTCCGAGGTCTTGGTTTATGCCTAGTTTAGAAGCCCATAAAAGTCTAAATCCATTTCAAACTAGTCCAGGTCAGAGAGTAGGGACTGAGGGGAGGGGCTAGTAAAGGTTTAAGGACCAGAATCTTCATTGATGTACTCTAGCAAGAAGAACTGTAAGGTCAATTTATTTTTTGCACTAGGCCACCAGTGATGCATGTTGGGCTAAGAATGGAGCATGTTCCGGGTGCACAGTGTGTGAAGGCAGAAACTTACCCCGGGAGGCTACTATCAGTATTCACTAAGTGTCCATTTCACTGGACAAATTCCCAGTTACCTTGTCCCAGTTATCCATCTGCTAGCAAAGATGGCTGTGTTTGAATAGCAGTGGGAGATGTAGTACCATCTATTCAAGGGTGGATTTTAAATAAATTCCTATCTTGGAAACTGTACTTTTCTTCACAATTGTCACTACTAGTATCAGAAACTGGAAAAAGAAATAGTAAAATGAATGAGTTGAGCTATGACCTATGAGATTCCCCTATGATCTCTTATTTCAGAAAGATTAAAAGTCTTTCTCCAGTTCTTGTTTTCCTTCTGTATTCAATTCCCTCATGAACTTAGCCCAATTGTCATCCTTATGCAAATGATTCCCATGCCATTTATCTGCCACCGCTTACCTATCAATATCTTGCTTCCAACTCCTTGGAGGCACTTCTACTGGTAAGAGCACACTGTCCCATCAAAACTCAAAAAGTCCAACATCTCCATTGGGAAAAAAAAAAACCCTTGTAACAAATATTCATAGTCAAATAAAACAATTTTCCATGTTGGACATATTGAAAAATAGATATCTCATTCTTGGTCTTGAATTCATCACCTCTCTGCCAGTAAATGGGTAGCAGGATTCATCATCAGATCTCTGGATTTGTTAACCCCTTCATTCTGACGGTAGCATGATCATAATTTAGAAGGGTCATTAGAGACCATTTAGTTCAGCAAGCTATTTTACAGATGAAGAAACTATGACTGAGATAAATGAAGTGACTTATCCAAGAGCACACAGATAGTCAACAGAGTCAGGATTTGAATTGTTTCTCTTTTGGCCAGCAACCCTGAGGGTCTTCCCCTCCCAGTTTGATTTTCCTTTTTTTTTTTTAATTAAAGGGGACATCCCTTGACTCACTTCTCAAACAGGCCTAATCACTGAATGAGTATTGCGTCACTCAAAGTGAAAACTCTGAAAGACCTTAGCTTACAAAGGCCAAGGTCTCCCACTACATTCTGGGCCATCTCCAGTTGTCTTGATCTACATCTGGCCACTGGACCCAGATGGCTCTGGAGGAGAAGTTGAGGCTGGTGACTTTGCACAGCCCTCCCTCACTTAAGTCCAATTCAATTACAAGTCATGTCATCATCTTCCTGATGTCATGGTCCTCTTTGAGGACAAAAAAACAAAACACACCACCTGAATTCTGATGCTCTGGCCCCATAGCCAGTACCCTATACGCCAAAAGCTGGCTCTTACCAGCTGAGAAAAAGGGGAGGCACTGGGAGCTTACCAGAAGGGAGATCTTGGAGAACATCTGTGAGCAGTGTGCTCAGGATTCCATAAAAGATAAATACATGCATGTTCATTTTCCATAAAGACTAAAATTTTTCACAAAGCCAACTGAACTTGAGCATCATGACCTGAGACAATGTGAGGGAGTTTGCCTCTGTACTCCAAAGGCCATCATTCATCTTAATTTTTCCTCCAGTGAAAAGCATGTGTGTGTTTTCTCCATTCAAAACAAAATTAAAAACCAGGGTAGATTCTTGAATCCCTTTGAAGCCGATTTCAAAGTCTCTCTGAAACATTAATTACTGCAACACCTTGAGAATTATTTAAAGTGATACTATTTCCATTCCATGCAAAAATCCAAAAAATTTAAATACCTTCCCAGAGACCACACAGCAAGTCCCTGGAAGAACTGGAGAGGGACTTAGTGTTCCTAACCTCCTCACCCTGTGACTTCTCTGTGTACTTAGTAAACTCTCTTACATCAGAGCATTTGGGGAAGAGTCATCTATCTTGTCATCAGAACAGTGGCCAACAAAATAAACTACAAAACTTCTTTTAGAGCATATGGCTATTTATGGTCTGTTCTGAGACCTTGGGGTCAGCACAGTGTTTCAATTAAGTTGCTCTGAGTGCCACAAATGAGCCAAGACCTACTGTGGATGTTTCCCAGGAATCCACATGGTGTTCTGTGGTTTCTTTAATACACCTCAGTGTATCCTTTGGGATCATCCTGGTTTGCCTGCTCCATTCTGGACATCAACTAAGTAGATGGCAAAATGAACCATAGAGATGTTTGGGAGTAATAAAAATAATATTAGCCCAGGGGAACCCAGGGTTCTGAAGAATACCACTAAGAATGTAGGTGACTTTGAACTAGTTACTTGATCATTTTGGGCCAGTTTCTTCTTCTGAAAAAATGAGGATCATAGAATTAGAAATGAAAAAAATCCCTGAAGTAAATAGAACTTGGTGATAATTAATGATTTCTTCAATAAATTTAATACTCTTTTTGCAAGAAGTATTTTTTAAATTTCTGAATTAATATTTATGATTGCTATTGCTATATAGCACACCTTCTTTGATTAACTTTCCCTTATTTAGGTATTAGGACAGTATTTACTTCATCAACAGAGTTCGGTACAATGCTTTCTCAATTTTTAAAAATAATTTATGTAGTATAGGTATTAATTTTCTTTAAAAGTTTGATAAAGTTTTCTGTAGATCTATCAATACTAGAAATTTCCTTTTATCATAACCTTTGGTAGTTCTTTTACAGCCAGTTCTATTCCCTTTTTCAAAAATAGATTATTTGAGATCTTTATTTGAAATTCTGTGAGTTTGAGTATTTCATATTTATAAAGGCAATCCTCTATTTCCTATATATTGTTTTGTTGGCATAAATTCATGCAAAGAAGGTTCTGATAATTCTTTTTATTTCTTGTGGTTTTGTTGTTAATTTACATTTTCTTTTTTGTTTTATTGATTTAGTTTTCTACTCTCTTATTTATAATTGGAGAGTGCAAAGGTTTATAATTTAAAAATCTTTTAAAATCAGTTTTTAGTTTTATAAGTTCTGTAGTCTTTTGTGTTTCTAATTTATCTATTTCTCCCTTTTTGTTTTATAAGATTTCCTCTTTTATGCTTTTTTGGGTAATGCTTATTTGTTGGGTTTCTAATTTTTAATGTGTATTTAGGTTTTTATCTCTCTATTCTGACAATATGCATTTTAGGGATATAATTTTTCTTCTGAAGACTTTTTCACTTGCAGCCCAGGAGTTTTAGGATATTGTCTCATCATTAGTTCTTTATTTTATATTCTTATTGTTCTATGATATATTCTTTGATCACTTTTAAATTTAGATTTCCTTATCAAGTTTCTATTTAGATGTGTGTCTTTGTCCTTTTTAAATTTATTACCATATTTAATGAGTTACAGTCCATAAAGTATGTGTTTAGTATGTCTGCCTTTTTACATTTTTTTCTATTTCTCTGTGAATTAATATATGATCACTTTGTAAAAGTGTCATTGATGCTGAGAAATATTTTATTCTTTGGTGAACCCATTCAGAAGGCATCATCAGTTTTATATATCTAACTTCTTCAATAATTTCTTCAATTTTGTATTTTTCTTTTGATTGTATTTCTGTTTACATCTGCCCAACTCTTAGAGGAACATTAAACTCTCTTCTTATTTTGTTTCTATGTCTTTTTACAACTCAGTATTTCTTTATGAATTTAGATGCTATGTCATTCGTATTATACAAATTTAATATTGACATTGGTTTGTTGTGGATGCAACATTTCAGTACAGTGTAATATCTTTGTTTAATCTCTGCTTATGTTGTGAGTTTTTACTTTTTTGTCTGACACCATGAATATAAATTATGCTTTTTTGTATAATTTGTTAACTTTTTCTACCCTCTTATTTTTATGCTCTGCATAGCTATTCCTTTTTTATGTATTTCTTTTAGGCAGCAAATTGTAAGCTGGTTTTTTTCCTCTCTATCATTAAATCTGCCACCCTTTCATTTTATTGAATGGCTTAAAATCATTTTGTTAAGGAGATTTGTCCTGTGAAGTTTGAATTCAGTCAGAGAGCTGCACTTGAGGACCAAGAGGGGGCCAAATGTGGCCTCAAGGCTGTAGATTCCCTACCTCTGGAATCTACTCACATTTAAAGTTATGAGACTTTGATTAATTATTTGTTCCATTTAGGTCTCTAGTATTACCTATGAAAAATAATATTTGTTTTATTTCTTCTACCTCTTTGAAATCATTACTTAGTCCATACAGCTAATTTTGTTTAATCTAATTTAATTCCATCCTGTTCCCAGAGACTCTCCTTCAGCCTTCTGTTTACCAAACCTTTCCCCAGTTTTGGAGTTTAGTTAATTTATTGACTTCTATTTCCTTTTCATTAGTTATCCAATTCTTACCACTCCTCTTTTCCTTTTGTTTCTCCTTTCATGGAGATGGATGGCATCATCAAAGACTAGAATTCTCTGCTCTTCACATTGTTACCTTGTTGGGTTTCTTCCTTTCCCTCATGGATTCAGCAATACACACCATCTCTGTAGTATAGTTTTGTTTTTGTTTTATTTTGAGAGTGAGTAGGGATTGGAGGAAACATCTAGTTGTCCACCTTGTGGGTCATGTGACCTTGGAAGTCTCATCAATCCAATTTTAATACCCAAATCAATCAGAAAGAAGCTAGCTGAATTGATGTATTATGCGGAAACCAGTTAAAGACAGAGAAAAAGGATTCAGTTGAAAATGTGGATTGAATTGACAAAAATAAACGTAGCCAGAGCATGTTGGGCATAGAAACAGGACAATGGGAAAAAATATTGAATTTGGAGTGTGAGGACCTGGGTGATTACCACTCAATGTGATCTTGGGCAGGTAGTTTAACATCCCTGAATTTTGGTTTCCTCATCTACAATCATGGATTTAATATTCATGGCCCCTAAGGTCTCTTGCAGGGATAAATTCATGACCGTGTGATCTTAAAACTAATCTTCCTTTAAAATTAAACTTAAATGTTTCTTCCTATACAAGACCTTTCCTGATCTTTTCCATCTTATAGTGAGTCCAGTCACAAAATTACTTTTTATGCATTGTATATGATTGCTTGTATATGAGCAGCTAGGTGGTGCAGTGGGTAGAGTGCCAGATCTAGAATCAGGAGCACTCATCTTTGTGAGTTCAAATCCGACCTCAGACACTTACTAGCTGTGTGATCCTGGGCAAGTCACTTAACCTTGTCTGCTTCAGTTTCCTCATCTGTAAAATTAGCTAGACGGAAGCTAGAAGGAAATAGCACACCACTCCAGTATCTTTGCCAAGAAAACTCCAAATGGGGTCATGAAGAATCAAATACAACTGAAACGACCAAGTATCAACAATCTTGTATAAATGTTGTTCATGTTGGTAGATCTCCTTCATATTTTGTAAGTTCCTTGAAGGTAGGAACTTGTCTCATTTTTATGTTTGTATACCCAACATCTGGTAGAGCACTTGGCACATTGTAGGCACTTAATAAATTAATTTTTAATTATTGATTTGGTTGATTGAGTTACAGTTAACTCTGACCTCACGTTACTAAGTTTTTTTTTCCTAAATGATTTACATCATTTTTGATTTAGTAATTAGAGGTCATGAACTCCAGCCTCTTCATTTCATTTTGAGCTGAGGAAATTCAGACCCATGAAAAACATACTACCTCTATGACCTTTGACGATCAGGATTCTCAACTGTAAAATGAGGGTATTAGACTCAATGACCCTCAAAGTTCCATCCAGTATTTAGCCTTTGAAACAGCTCGAGAATTAAATCCTAATGCTGTGACTTCAATTCCAGAGCTCTTAATTAGATTGCGAGCTCCTTGAGGGCATTGACTATCTTTTTTCATATTTGTATTGCCAGTGCTTTGCATGCATGGCACATAGAAGACATTTAATAAATGTTTATTGATTGTTGACTAGAGGTTCTTCTTATTGCACTAAGGTCATTGAATCTAATATTTCACAGAGGAGAAAATTGGGGTTGAGAGAGAAAGTGGATTGCTCAATGCCACCTAAGTAGTTAGTGACAATCCTGAGATCATAATCCTGGATTTTTGACTCCAAACCCAGAATTCTTTCTGTTCCACCACAACTACCCATCAGTCCAAAAATGTCCAATGGTACGTGACGTTACTCAGTGAACTTTCACAAGATTTTTTGTTGCTGTTCACCTGTTTAGTTATGTCCAACTCTTCATGACTCCATTTTGGATTTTCTCAGTGAAGATACTGGAGTGGCTTGCTATTTCCTTCTCCACTTAATTTTACAGATGAGGAAACTGAGGCAAACAAGATTAAGTGACTTGCCTAGGTCACACAGTGAGTAAGTATCTGAGGCCGGATTTGAACTCAGGAAGATGAGTCTTCCTGACTCCAGGACTGACACTCTATCCACCATGCCACCTAGCTGCCCCGTCACAAGATTAGAGGCATTATATCTCAGAACCATGTGTTATGCTAGTCAAACTCACATAAATGTATAGCCAGAGGTATATTGGTAAATTTTAAAAAATAATTTATTTTCAACTTAAATACAAAATTAGAAAAGAATAAAAAAAGCATTGCCATATGCACAGTAGAACGTAAGAGAGGATTCAAAATATACAGTGGTAGATTTCCATTTCAAGAAAACCTATATAATAAACACTACACATTGTGTTTCCAACTGTCCAACTTTGCTTCTTTGCAAGTTTTCTTTTGTTCTCTGCTGTGTATTTTTTTACTTTGTTCTTTTTTTCCTTTTCTTCACTCCTCTACCCCAAGAAGGTTACACACACATACATATACACATTATGTATATATGTATGCATGCATGCATGTATGTATATACACATGTATATATGTATACGTATACGCACATATTTACATAAGTATACATGTATACACACAAATACATACACACATATGCTTAGATATCTATAATCATACCATATATGGACATATTTATATACATCTATATAAGACCATACTATACTTGTTTGTCCTCTGTTTCTATGAGAGTGGATAACATCTTCCTTCATAGGTCCAAATCTTCCATATTTTCCTATGTCCACCAACACATCATTTCCTATATCATTGTAATATTCTAATCTTATACCATCTAGTTATTTTAAATAGTCTAAAACAGTATTGATTAATATTGCTCATGTTTGACAACTGGGTTTCAGGGGGTGGGAGTGGGGTTAAAGGTACCCATGATACTTTTAATTTTAATCTACATCATTAACATTTTCTTCATCACTTTCTTAAGTCTAAACAATCAACAAAACAATAAATTAATCTCTGACCCATAGTGCTTGCCAATTTCCAATTTCCAAAATGTGAATACTTACCCTGAAAATTTAACAACCAGCTCTTACCAGCCACTGTGAGCCAGCTCTAGGATACCACTGCCTATAATGGACTAAAACCACAATTGTCATATGATACCACTGAGTTCTTGGCCTTCTCTCTCAAAGAAAATATTTCTTTTGTTGATGACACTAAGGCTTGGTTGTTTTTTTTTAATTTTCCAGAGTTCTGAGTCAACTTTTAAAGACTTTTCAAGGGAAAGTTAGGTGATTCTAATTGTCTTTAAGTTGGACTCTGGCTCCGGCTGCCTCTCCTAGGTCATCTAGCTAATCGCAGAAGTCTCCTTTGGACTCAGAATTCTATCATTTTTATTCTTAGGAAGACCCTTGACTGGGAACAATAGCACCCTACCCCTTCCCCCATGAATGTTTCACTCAGCATCTGCCTTCACTACTCCCGTGGTAGGGGCTTCCTAATAGCCCAAGTTGAATCCATCAAAATCCATTTATGAATCCAGAAAGATTGGTTACAGCTGCAACACAGACCTCCATAAATCTATAGATGGGGAAATGGAAACACAGATGTTTTCAAAAATCAGCCCCCACTGTGCAGCTCCCAGTTCTGTCTGATTATTAATCCAAAGATTTAACAGTATAAACTCTGAATACCACAAGCATCTGTTAACAGAAAACTCCTTTACTGATGTAATTAAAGAGTTGGGTATGAAATTCGTATGATATAAAAATAACTTAAACAGAGTAGTAGATAGAAAACTGGCCTCAAGAACCATGAAGACACCTTTATGATATAAAAATAACTTGAGCAGAGTAGTAGATAGAAAACTCAAGAACTCAAGGTAGCCTCAAGAGCCACAAAGACCTATACTCAAGCCCCACCTATGACACTAACTGTGTGACCCTGGGAAAGTCACTTAACCTCAGTGGTCCAGAAAACTCCTGAAGACCTTAATGACAGGACATGTGCTTTGAAATCACAGATCTGGATTCAAAAAGGAAGAATAATAACTAACTTTAATGTTCACAAAATGATTTCCTCATAAAGACCCTGTCAGTCACGTAATATATTATTGTCTCTATTTTATGGGTATTTGAGTCTTAGTGAGGTTAAGAGACTGGCCCAAGGTCACATAGCTCATAAACATCAGAACTGGGATTCAAACCAAATATGCCAACTCTGAGTACTATAGTTTCCATCTCTGAAACATTTCTTTTATTGCTACAATCAGCACTCTAATATACATGCCCATCATCGCCTGCCTAGCGTCTGATAATAGCCTGCCAACAGTTATTTTCTCTCCTCTGATATTTTTCCAATTTTTTTTCCATACCACTGACAGGATAATCTCTCTTATGCATAAATCTTGTCATGTTACTCTTTTGCTCAAAGCACCTCAGGGGCTCCCTATTGCCTGTGGAGCAAGTTAAAACTCTTCCTCCTGGCATCGAAGACCATGTGTCTTCTGTCGCTGTCCTCCCTTCCCTCACCACTACCACCACACACATACTTTCCAGCTTTATCTCATATTGCCTCCATTTAAACACTTTTCACTTTGTCTACACAGATTGCTCTCTGCCCCCCTCCCCAAAACTTTACTGTACTTTTATCTACCCTAGCTTTGGCTCTCACATCATTCCCTGCATCTAGAATATTCTCCATGTGACCTCATCTGTTGAAGGCTATGTGATATATTGATATAGCAAGCAAGACCTGGAGTCAAGAAGACCTGGATTCAACTAATGCATTGTTTGTGGAGTTGCGAGCTGAACCAACCATTCTGGAGCACAATTTAGGACTACGCTCAAAGGGCTATAAAACTGTGCATACCCTTTGACCCAACAATACCACTTCTAGGTCTGTATCCCAATGAAATCATAAAAATGGGGAAAGGACCCACATGTACAAAAATTTTTATAGCAGCTCTTTTTGTGGTGGCCAAGAACTGGACATTGAGGGCATGCCCATCAATTGCAGAATGGATGAACAAGCTGTGGTATATGAATATAATGGAATCCTATTGTTCCATAAGAAATGATGAGCAGGAAGACTTCAGGAAAACCTAGAAAGCCTTATATGAACTAATGCTGAGGGAAGTGAGCAGAATCAGGAGAACATTGAACATAGTAAAAACAACATTGTGCAATGACCAATTTTGATGGATTTAGCTCTTCTCAGCAATGCAATGATCTAAGGGGAGGGCTATCCATCTTTAGGTTTTTATTGAAACAATAGACAATATATTTTGATTTGCCATTTTAGTGAGAGTTCTGTGGTAGCTTTGTTTACTAAAGCATTTATTTAAATTTCTATTCTTATAGGCTGGCCTCATAAATTGCACTGCAGGCTGCATGCTTGGACAGCCTTGACATGAGACAATTCCAAGACTAAGGATGGGAAATGCTATCCACATCCATAGAAAGAACTATGGAGTCAGAATGCAGATGGAAGCATACGATTTTGTCTCTTTTTTTGTTTATTTGTTTTTTCTTTCTGGTGATTTTTCCCCTTGGTTCTGATTCTTCTTTAAAAAATGACTAATGTGGAAATATGTTTAATATGATTATACATGCATAGTCTATATCAAATTACATGCTACCTCATGGAGGGAGGGGGAAAAATTTAGAACTCAAAATCTTAATAAAAGTGAATACTGAAAACTAAAAATATTTTTTTTGAAAGAAGACCTGAATTCAAATCTCATCACTGTTATTTGTCAGCTGTGTGACCATGGGCAAGTTGTTTAACCTTTCTCAGTTTCAGTTTCCTAATTCATAAAAATCCAACAGTAAAAGCATTTATCAAATCTCTGAACTCTTCTTGTTGTTGCGGATATGTTCAAGTCCCACCCATGACATGGCTGTGTGACTTTAGGCAAGTCACTCAAGCCTGGTTCTCCAGGAAACTCTTGAAGACTTTAAACTGCCTTGAAATCACAGATCTGGACCCAAAGAAAGGGAATAATTACTATTTTTAATGTTCACAGAGTGATTGAAGTAAAACAATCCTGTTTCCCATCTGGAAGATGGCTTTAGCACCATCTTCTTACCCTGGAAGTTCCCTCTAACCCTGCCGACCCTTCATCTGACTGGTCAATTCCTCTCAAATACTCCATTTTAAGGAAGGGCCTCCACCAGCCATGTTCATTTTTTTTTTCTTCCTGGCTCCATATCTGAGTCTCCAGACTTCTTTCCTCACTACTTTGCACATGAATATCTTTCCCATTCCTCCCTTTTCTAGCTTCTTTTTATGTGTTAGCCTTTCCTGTTAGAATATAAGCTCCTTGAGGACAAGAACTGTCTTTCTCATTGTTTTTATTTGTATTTCAAGGCCTTAACAGAGTGCCTCACATTTTGTGGTTTTGTTCTTCAGTCATTTCAGTCATGTGCAACTCTTTATTATCCCATTTTGGGTTTTCTTGGCACGTATCATGGAGTGGTTTGCCATTTCCTTGTCCAGCTCATTTTACAGATAAGAAAACTGAGGCAAACAGGGTTAAATGACTTGTCAATGGTCACACAGCTAGTAAGTATTGAAGCCAAATTTAAATGCAGGAAGATGCTTCTTCCTGACTTCAGGCCTGACACTCTATCCACTTTGCCACCTCACTGTCCACCCAACATTTAGTACATGCTTAACAAATGCTTCTTGACTTTACTTCCTGCCCTCAATGAGCTTATATTTTATCAGGAGAGAGAACATGTACATACATAAATGCAGTCAATTTTCTTCATTTGTCGTGGTTCTAAAAAGATATCACAGACACTGAATTAATGAATACCAAACCATTGCTTCTAGGGGAAATACTGGGCTAGGTTCCTATGACCTTCTTGTCACAACATTTTCACTGACTGATCAATGTTTTATGTGTGGTTCTGTTTAAAGATATATATATACATACACATATATATATATACACATATATACATATACATATATATATTTAGTAGAATTTCTTACAAATAATTAATCATATACAGTATTAATATTGAACCAATAGCACTATCATCCATGCCTGAATAAAGCTTGTCTAATACATGGATTTTCTCTGCAAGGCATATCATAGCCTTCTTGGATTTAGGAACACTAGACTGAGGGAAGACACTAGAACTAAGGAAAATCAGAAAAGGCTTCTGGTGGAAAGTAGGATTTTAAATGGCAGTTATTATTAAAGTCCAATTCAAATCCCAAACTCTCTACCAAGCTTTCCTAAGTCTATCTTCCTATCTCTGCCTTATGAGCATGGTAATGACCTTTCTCCTCAGACTTCACCAAATATCCAGTTTTTAAACTTCTACTATATATGTCATCAAAGTTTGTTGCTACTGAAGTATAAGCTCCATGAGGGTAGGGATTGTGCCATTGTTATGATCTATACCTCCTGTAGTATCAACTACAGTTATTAAATGTTTGCTGAATTTTAATTTGAACTTGCTAAGTGCTCCAGCATGCTCCAGCACATAGAAAAGACATATTAGAAACAGCAGGAATCCACAGTCTAATCTGGAACATGGAAATGATCTTGGGCAAGTTATTTAAACTCCTTTGGCCTCATTTTTCTCATATGTAAAATAAGGGTGTTGGCCTTGATGATTTCTAAAGTCTCGTCCAATTCTAATCTATAGGCGCCTATGAACTAACACATATGGTACCACTAAAGTCATTATGGGACTTCCCTCTACCTCACCATCCCCCCATCCACTCACTTGCCAACCCCTTTTTAGTCTACCTCTGACATATGTCTGGCATCCATTTCTTCCTCTTAACTTCCACTGTAGCAACTGTTTTTCAAGCCCTCATCATTTCTTATGTAGATTATTATAATAGTTCCCAAACTGGCCTTCTTTTCTTCAATACGACCTTACTCTAATCTATTCCTAATGTACCACTCTGATTGCATTACTGCTCTTCTCCTAAACCTTCACTCTTTCTCCATCCCCTCCTGAATAAAGTATAAAATCCTCAGCCTAGACTTCAAGGTCCAGAACAATCTGGCTCAAACCTGTCTGTTGGTGATCTTTGAAAAATCATGGAGAGGGGCCAAAGAACTGGGACTTAGGCAACTAGCCAATTTACAAGAAATGATAGACGGTGTTGTCTTCAAATCAGTGACTTGTGAGATTGACTTTGATGCCTGGTGAAATTCTAAAATGTCTTATAAAAGGGATGGTTTGTGAGAACTAAGAAAAAGAAAAATGACCAGTAAGCAAGAATGGCTTCATCAAAAACAGGTCATGATGGATTAACCTCATTTTTGTTTTTCTGATAACATTGGTAGACTTCTAGATCAAGGGATTAGTATAGATGTAGCATATTTGGATGCCAACAAGTCACGTAACAAAGTATATCATGTTTTCCCTGTGTAATACTAGGGATAAATGATAGCATAGTTAGGTTGGTGGGAAAACGGTTGGATGACTGAATGGAAGGAGTCATCACTAATTTACTGATTTTTTTTTGAGAAAGATGGTCTACCCCCATGGTTATATCTATCATTGTGTACTCATCAATACTTTTATCTAGTCAAGTCAACAAACATCTATTAAGTACCTTCAACATACAAGGTGCTGTCCTTGGTGGTGGGGATACAAATACATTCCCTGCTCTCAAGGAGGTCACAGTCTAGTGGGGAAAACAATGTGTAAACAATTATATACAAACTAGATAAGTACCGGATGAGTTGGAGATAATTAACAGAGGAAAGGTGTTAGCATTAAGGGGGATTTAGGAAAGCTTTTTGTAGAAGGTGGGATTTTACCTGAGAAGCCAGGAGGCAGAGATGAGGAGGGACAGCCAGGAAAAATTCATAGAGGAGGCCGATGAAGTGTTTCGTGGGAGTAAGAGCACAGAGGCCAGAGTCATTGGATCATAGAGTAGGTGGAGGGGAGTAAAACATAAGGAGACTAAAAGGTGGGAGGAGACCAGGTTATAAAGGAGCTTAAAAGCCAAATAGAGGGTTTTGTATTTGATTCTGGAGGTAGAAAGGAGTCACTGGAATTTATTGACTAAGGGAATGATTTGACAATAGGAAGAAGTTGCAAGACAAAGAGATTTTAGTCTTAGAATTATCCAAAAGTACAACAGGCTGAATCCACAGCTAAGTAGGCTCACCTCTACTGGAGGTCTTCAAGCAAAGAATGAATGACCATTTATCAGGAATGCTATATGGCAGAATTCCTGTCATGTATAAATTACCCTAGATGACTAATGTCTCTTGCATGAACTAGATTCGGCGATACTTTTCCAGG